>NW_020799107.1:22067973-22076974 GCF_003259725.1 Athene cunicularia
AAAAAAAAAAAAAATTAAAAAATCAGCTGTCTAATCAGACACTACTTCCTAACACACAAAACCTGAGAATCTGAACGTTAAGTTTATAGAATAACATAAATAGGTAAGAAGAGCCTTCTGCTTACTGAATTTACCACTATGGCTGCATGTATTGACAGACCAACATGTTTTAATGCTACAAATAAAAGAAAATTAACATTCCTTTGCAAATAAGAAAGTGCAAGTGTAGGAGAAGATTAAAATTGATTTTAGTTAATAAGATTTTCTTCTTTTCAGCTTCAATAATTTTGAATTTCAACCACTGGAGTAAAATTGATTCACACAAAGGTACGCTTTGAATCCTTGGTTCAGAGGCAACCCACACGACAGTGAATAAAAGCCACTGCCTTGCTGAAAATGGAGCTTGAGGGGGCAGGTCAGGGAGTGGTCGGGGTGTGTGTGTGAGGAGCTTGTGAGCGGGACGTCGTGACAGGGGGCGGTGGATAGCGGGGAGAGCGAGGTGGCGCTGATGTGGGGCTATGTCTTTTGACCCGCTGACACTTAAAAGATGGCCTATCTTAAATACGGCGGTCGAAGGAAGGTTATGTTAAACCCGGACCTTTTCTCTCGTATTCCCTCTTAAGTGAGTTTTCTTCTTGTGTAACTGGAGGATTTAGCTCGTTGTTGAACACAGTCTTATTGAGTAGTATGGTTTTGAACTGTTGTCTGCACAGTAAACTCAGAGAAATGGTGCTTCTCTCTCAGTGCCTGTGAGAGAAATGTCCTTAAGTTAAAATATATCTTCAGTCTGTGCTTTGTGGGTTTTCTTTCTGTGCTGATTACAGAGAAGGGGTAAAATCTGGAGCAGAAGGCGGTCTTCAGAGTCATCCACCTTGGAATACCTTTTCTGCAGGTATCAAGTTAAGTGCTAGGTTTCATCAGCATCAGACTGGTTTTGGATAATGTTTATTATCATTATTGGATTCACTGTATTCAAAATACCACCACTAGCATTGTGCCATGGTGCAACACACCGCAGGGTTTGGGCTGTTGAAATGTGCACCGTGCCATTTCACTGCGCAGTAAAGAGCTTTCTTTGTTAAGACTGTGTGGTGGGAGACATCTCTGCCTCCCCTGGCCTTTGTCGCCCCAGCTTTCCACTTGCTCTGTGGGGCCAAAGTGAGGACTAGTGCTGCTACATTTGTATTAGGGGGAAACTAACATTTTTTTTTAAGGTGTCCTTACATATTGCCTTAAAGAGATGCTTTTTAAGCATCACCACACGATGATATTACCCAGTTACCTCAAAACTGTACTTAATTTGATCTGCATTATTCTTCTCAAGCCGAATACAAATAACAAAAGTGTGTGTCCATAACATCCTAAATAGAAAACAAGTCTGCAAACCTCTACAAAGCATGCATGAGAAAATGAAGAAAGAGCTATGGCTTAAGTCTGTCTGAGTAACCTTCCTTACCTGCAGACTTTATGGCTACTCCTGACAAGATGATGGGGAACTATTGCCTTGTATACCTTGCACTTCAGGCTGTATTTTTTTTTGAGGGGGCTGGCTGGACAGAGAATGCCAGTCATGATGTACATTGTGTTTATAACCAGTCTCCTTTGAAGCTTTCTGGACAGATTTAAACCTTTCATCTGTAAATTTGTGCCCTTTCCCCCCTGACCCTATCAGGAAATGATTTAGTCATTTGTGAAGAAAAATAAGTGAAGTAGTGTCAGCTTGTACAGTAGGTACCAAGCATTCCTCAGTGAGTTAGTCTGTCCCTCCCCTAATTAGCAAATTAGCAAAAATACAGCCTTCTACTGGACCTTATTCTCTATCAGTGTGTATATTAATAAGCACATAAGTTGATAAATATACCTGTGCTTTTGTGATTTAGTATTTTGTGTTAATTGGTAATTGTGTGTGCCTTTTTATGAACTCTGTGTTAATCAGGTGGGTGTGCAAGTGATAGGCGTTCTTACTTTAAAAAATCAGAAATCAGAGACCAATATCTTTACATGTGTTTTTTTAAGATGGCCACTGATTGTAGGTGAAGCTCCTATTCCTAGGGATATGTAGTTGCAGCACTTCCTTCTGGAAGAATTCAACTCTGCTTTTTTTTTTTTTTTTTTTTTTTTTTTTCTATGTATAGTTTCACAAGACAGCCTGAGCCAAAAGAACAGCTTGCTGCTCTTTACTCCCACTAGTTATTTTGAGTTGATTCTGGTGTTTGTTTAATCACGAGAGGCCAAATTCAGCTCAGTAAAATAGCAACAAAGAAAAAAACACCTGGCAAGATGTTAACATTTTTTTTTTGGCTGGTTGAGGGTGTTGAATTGGTTTATGTTAAAGCAGATGAGCAGCAGAGCTGGTATAAGGAAGGGATGGCTTCTGCTGGGGTGCTTATATTATGGAAGGAGGGAACTGGGAGCAAGACCTCCTTGCCTGCTTGGCAGTGGAAGCTAGTAATTTGCTTATCCATAATATGAAATTGCATGCCTACTGGATTTGCACTAGGGATTAATTTGTTGTGGTCTGTTCTAGTCTGTGTAGCAATTGCTGAAGCCTTAAAGCTGTTCTGAGTTCACTGGTGTGACAGAAGAAACTAGGCTGGTTATAGTGTGAGTGCTTGCCGTTTGGCACCTGCATTGTTTTTCTCTGTAGAAGGAGTCCTTCTGCCTCCAGATGCTGAAAAAAAAAAGAAGGCTTGAGCTCTTGTCTATTTTTTCCCTCTCCTTTCTGAGCTAGGATTCTGCAGCATGTGGCAGTGCCTTGGGGAAGCCTCTGTTCCTGCCATCTGTAGTCTCTGATAGGAATTAATCTCATGAGGCTATCATCCTTTCCTTCAGACTCTGTAGGGTTAAAAAGATCACTGCTCGTCAAAATTACAGCCAGACACACAGTAAGATTATTTCTGTGGGTTTAAGAGCAAGCATTTTTTTTGTAATCAAGACCTGCTGAAACATCTTTGAATCGCATAATTGATATGTGAGCAGAGGCAGCAGAAAGGATGTCTGACGGCTACTTTGCTGACTCTGCAACTCATAGGCTATCTTCCCTTCTTCAGGAAGGAGAGGGAACCTTGTGGACGTTTTCTTGATTGCTCTTTTCCTGGCACAGTGGGATCTTGTTGCTAAGAAGCACCGACATCAGTCATTTCTCTGTCTTGCAAAACTTCCAACACCGTCTTCTAGTCAGTGACTAATAAATGCACGTCCTACAAGATATCTTCATGATGTTACTAAAAACCTAGCATAAGTGTAATTTTAACTATGTTAGCTAAAGGATGTTTCATTTTGTCTCTACAGGTTGCAGTGTTGTTATTGCCTCTCGTAAATTTGACCGATTAAAAGCTGCTGCAGAAGAACTGAATAAAACATTTTCTTCCATGAGTCCTGCTGAAGTGACTCCCATACAGTGCAATATTCGCAAAGAAAATGAGGTAAAGACTAGTGAACTTATTCTAGGGCTTAACATGTCAAAAGCATATTGTGTATATAAATTCTCAGATCTCCAAAGGTCTCCTCAGGCTCTCTCAAAAGTGGCATAGATCAGGGAAAAGGTGCAGTAAAGCACTGTTAAATTGATATAAAGTTGTGTTTTCCAAGGGAAGACCATTTGTTAGCCACCTAAGCAAGAAAGCATTTGTAATAGCACAATATTTTTCTCACAATGCATAGGTATTTCAGATATTTCTGGGAGAAGCAGGCCTTGGAACTGGCATGTTCTGCAGCCAAGCTGCAGCCCACTTACTGTGGTTTTGTGCCACATTTCTGTGACAGCAGTGAGGGGGTGTTAACTTGTGAAGATGGAGACCTTAGAATAGTTCCTTCAAACAGGAAGTCATAGCATGGAATCTCAACACTTGTGACTTGACAGAAGTGCCTTGCATTGTCAGTTTTCCTTGTATTAAGGGAAGAAAACCCCACAGATACTATTATTTTTAGCCATGTTTAAAATTTTGGTTACAGTTAGAGGTGTGCCTCATTACAAATTATTACTATCCCAGTTGAGTTTTTCTTTTTTCTTCATATTACAAAAAATGGAAGATAAAGAGCAAAAGTATTTAATCCAGGTTTTTCAAAAGTCTGCATTCACCTCCTAATTTTTTAATCTGGGTAATTAAACATTTAAAAGTCCAGCATGAGGTTGGACTTTTAACTCACTGAAGACAACTAGAAAATATTCCAGTAACCACTGATTGCTACATTTTTCTTAACCTTTCAAAGTCTCTGTTAAATTCTAGCATAATTTAAATAAATATTAATGGCTTTCAATAGCTATGTAAGATTCTGGAAATAGCCTAATATACAATCATCAAACAAACAAAAAAAATTATTTGCTAATGGAACAGCTCATGCCATAAAATATTTATAGTGATAGACTTTCTTTTCTGAAGAAGATAAATCCCAGGGCTGTGCAGTATGTCACTTCACCTACCAGCAAATTTTAGGTTTGCATTTATTAGCATCAGCAGTGCAATGTAATAGGTTATGACAGATGTCAGAGGGCAACTTACATGATTAAAGCTACAGGCAAGAAAAGACTTAAAGAGAGGTAAAATGCTTAAGCCTTCTTTCACGTCACCGTTCTTGCAGAAAGTGCTCTGGGATGCTTAATAACCTTCTGCAGGTGAATCTTATTTCTGCATCAGTTAAAAAATGATTTAATGGGAGCTGCAGTGTTCTGAGATGGTAGAGGGCTTGTATGGTGAAATGAGGTAATCTCTACTAAACAAAGTACCATTCCTTCTTTGTTTCTTGTTTATTATGTGGCTAAATATATATCTAAGGAAACAGTCTTAGATGGCTTTGGAAACTTTTTTGAAGGTACTTGTAAAGCCTTTTTTATAGTGCTGTGTAAAGTGTTTAGGCATTATTCTGTGTTACTGGTAGCCATGTGGGTATGTGGAGAAACTTCTGTCTTTGGTATTAGCCTGCAGTTTCATCTTAGAATTGTCTTGTTTCCAGTTTAGTTTTAAGCAATAGTCATTTACAGACACACCAGAACGTTGTAACTTTTCATATGATACTGGAGAAGCCTCTATCAGGTGTCTCCTGCCAGTGGAAGTTCTCATAAACCATTGTCATTTCAGATCCACATCTATTGAAGAGAGGGTTCAGAGGAATAAGGCAGATTAAACTTCAGTCTTGAATTTTTCAGTCATTGACTCAGTCTTACAGTTTCACTCACATCAGTTCTCCAGTTGCTCGCTCTTCTTTCTGTGGAAGTCCTATTTAGAAAAAAAATCACTACAAAAATTTTGTAAGCCTTTTGTGGAAGTTTTAAATAAGGAATGTGATTTCTGTTACATGTTAACATAAGAACTTCAGTGTACCCACTAAACAAATATTTATCCATTTCAGATGCCTATCTCCAAGACCAGATATTTTTACAGGTTGGAGACATCCTGTGATTTTTGTTCTTTAGTTCTCGTTTTCTGGCTCTATCCTTCTCTGTTAGCTCTTTAATGCTGAGATTCTCAAATATTGCTAAATCCTGGCCACTTGTTACTTAATTTCTAAAATTAGTATTGGACCAGAAATGTGCGGATCACGTTTTCAGTTTTTAAATTTGTAGTGAGGATAGTACTTCCTTAGGTGCTTCGTGTTTGTGAGTTCAAGATAGATAAATTAACAGTTGGTAACTCACAGTGTGAGAGCTTAGAACTCAGGGATGTGGCAGATTTTCCACAGCCCACTGCTCACTATTGCTTATTTATTATATTTGCTAAGAGCAGCAATGGTGAATACTTTTTTCCTAATTTGCACTTGATTGCCTTATGGAGACTACAGGAAAAGTACCTTTGGGCTTTTACTTCTACGATATTCAAAGAATGTTGTACATCCACTTTCAAAACCTATTCCATTCTTAATCTGAAATTTAGTGCCTGGAACTTGGAGTCTTATGAACTGTGATTAATAAAAGATGTAGTGAAGGATTTTTCTAGACTAAGATAAATCTTGAGTAGAAGCACCACAGCAATATAATTCACTTCAGCATTTTCACAAATATAGGAGTAGCTTCCTGTCTACAGTGGAATATGGGGTGAAAGTGCATTTAAACTTTTGGCTTCTCTCCCAAAAGAAACAAGACTTGTACAACTGTGTTGGCTCTGAATGGTATTCATTAATAGATTTACAACTCACTGTCTGCTTTCATCTTAGTATGAGTAAAGAGTATTTATCTCAGAAATTCATGGAAGTACATTGTTAGGTAGAGAGGACAGCCCCTGTGAGTATTCCCTGTGACTTGGTATATCATCTTTCTCAGCTCTTATACCAGGTAGCAAAGAATGTGTGAAGGAGAGAAACCTTATAAATGTTTCAACAAGGGAGAAAAATTTAGGAGTGCAAGCATCCATAGATGTCAGAACTGATCCATCACAAGCTACAAAGCCCAGGAAGCTTCCTGAACTACATAATTCATTTAGTGTATCCTTCGCTTTGACATCTCACTAAGACCTTTCTAAGAGTAAATATTTCTCTTAAAGGAAGCCACTGTGATCACCTGTAGGAACAAGCCATCTGTTCTTACTGTGCCGTGCCTTTTTTTGTTTAATTTCATCCCTTCATCTCCATCAATTGTTCTGCATTTCTCTAAAGGCCCCAGTGAATTTTGTCCTGGTTTAATTTTATAATCAGCCAAACTGGAGGGAGGGACTTTGAGTAGAGGAGATCTAAGAAAGATGAAAGTGCTTTCAAAATTGCCAGATGATTTTTTTTTTTTGCCTCCTACTGCAAGTCTTAAAGTAACTGAGCGTCTTTGAAGATGTCACATGTCTTGCATGCTCTAGTTTGCATTTGTAACATTCAAGCATTAGAAGATTCATCCCTCATTGTATAGTACATTATGTCTGTTAGAGCTCTTTTTGGCCTAGGAAGAGTCAAAAAAGCTGCAGCAAATTAATTGCTGCAGAAGCTTGATGGCAGATATCATGGGAATAGCTTAATGAATTCACATTTTTAAGTCTCTTAATCGTAATTCTCAGAGGCTCTTTTGCTTTCTAGAAAAGCTTACTTTTCGTTTAACATGTAAGAAATAATCTTGCTTGATGGAGGATTTTCAACCACTGCATAACCTGTCAAGCTTATTTCTGTCATGAGTTTACTGCTGCTGCTTTTGGCTAGTTTTCCATTGAGTATTTTGTAAGGGATAACAAACGTGGTTTGTTTTTAAAGGTGGAAGAGTAGATGTTCTGGGATGCCAATAAGAGCACCTGAGGTTTCTATGTTCTGTCTTCATGAGGCTCTATCCTGAAGCAGTGGTCGCGCACTTGTCCCTTATCCTGTCGTCTGGAGTGTATGTAGTGATCAGTATTGCTTCTTAGTAATTATGTAGCTGAAGTGATTCTAATTATTTGGATATTTTCTAGGACTGCCCACATGATGTGTTGAATGTAACAACAGCAGGTCAGTTTGCTCTTGCTGAGATGCAGGCCTGACTCTCACACACTGTATGTTTGTGTGTCTCTTTCAAAGCAAGCTTTTTCCAAAATCCAAGGATCTAATTAATTCCAATGCCCCAATGTGATGGTGGCCAGAATGGAGAAGAGAGACCCAACCCTTCTTCTATATGAAAAGAGCTTTCTGTTTATCTTTGTAGGTGTTCTGAATGGAAAGCATGTGTTTGTGTCTTAAATGTTAAGCTACAGCAAATCTATTGACAGGGGAAAGAAAGATGTGAGGAACTTCTTACCATTAGAAAGCCTTTGTGCTATATGCTCTGGATGAACAATTCTTTAACTGGCATCTAGATAAGGAGAAGATATATCTAGGTAGGAGGAAGATAAAACCTTGTAATTCTAGCAGGCCACTGCTCTTCCTGAAATCAGTAATTTGTAATTCTGTGCACAGTGTTCTCTTTCCATACTTGAGGTTCAGCAGCAAGACCGCTGCAGGACCAGACCCTGAACATCTGACAAACAAGACTCCTTGAAATGGACTCAGTACAGTACTATTTAGCACTTACATTGTGTCTGAGTTCACAAGTAACTTTTCTTTTCCAACAAACTTTATAGCTTAGCAGGGTCTCATTTGGTTTATAAATACATAATGCCTGTCTCTGATGCCTGTAGTGGAAGACCGTGGCTTGGTGGAGAGCTGTGAATAAGAGATTCCTATTGTTGTACTTTAAAATAGCATAGCAATAACACAAAGTAAAAATACCTGTTATCATTGTGCAAGAATGTCTACTAGTTCTGGTCCCCAAATAGCAAATCTCTAACACTCTGTAGTGGATAGTTTGCCTGTTGAGTTTTATTCAAATTCAAGGTGACCTGTGAATGCTTGGGCACATTTGTCCCCTTTCTCTGTGTCAATGAGTACTGTAATCTCAGTTATCTGTGAAAGTTTGCTACTGCATAATACTTTTGAGTTGCAGTCACACAAAAAAGGTCCTTATTGAAGAGCTCCAGTCTTCTCATTATGTCTGAAGTGCCTGATTTTGTTCTTTTTTGGTCTTTTTCAGAACGACAAACTATTCTCTCTACCTTGTGCAGTTTTGCTTTGCTTCCAGAAAGAGCCTTTATTAGCTTTTTTTATTAAGTTCTTTGCATGTGGATTTTTAATACTTAGGAATAGAAAGGAATCTTCTTTAGTTCTCACTGTGATTTTAAATGTGTTTTACCAGAGCCTCTTCTCAGTGTGCTGGTGGTTTACTATAATTGGGAGAAGCACTGCAGTGATGCTTTCTCTACAACACAGAAGACACTGTGAAGATTGTGATGGTTGGAGCCATCTGAGCTGTCACTGGAGATCTTGCTAGTCTTTGCTGGCTTTCAGAAAACAGAACTGATATGCATTTGGTTTGGTTTTTTATTGACCTGAGAATATGGTGCAACAAGTAGGAATAATAGCAGAGTTTCTTAAGATACAACATATGAATCATTTTTAATCGATATGTCATAATGCTGTGTCTCTTCTCAGTGGATTTTTCTTCTGTTAATTTGTCAGTTTGTTGGGTTTTTTTACAATTCTTAGCTTTTTCCCTTTCTCTCTCTCTCTTCTCCTCCCCCCC
>NW_020799107.1:22077024-22093591 GCF_003259725.1 Athene cunicularia
TGTAGTGGAGCCTGAATAGCCTTAGTCTGTTCAAGCATTCCTTGTACTGAAACCATTTCTCTTTCATAAATGAGCCCATACTTCAGTGACTTATGGAGAACAATATTCAAAGCAAAATTCTCAAGCTGACAAGGAGAAGAGTTTTATATTGCTTGAGAAAAGCATAAGTTTTGCTGCCTAGCGAGACATAAATTTTCTCTGGTTGTGAGCAAACCTGTGAGTCTTTCTGGCATGGTGGTTCTCACAATTCATAGGTGTTTTGGGACTGTTGTCACAGGTGTTTTGGTGGTTTTTTTGTTTTTTTTTTTTTTTTTCCTCAGATTCCAAAAACTTCAGTAACTGATATGAGGAACAAGATGACATTCAGAACTTGAAGATAGTGATTTATTTTCTTAAAATTATTTTCTTTTTTCTCAGCAGGCACCTGTTTTTCGATCAGGCTTCAGTCACTATATGTTTGTTGGGGTTTTCTTCTTCAGAGAGGTGCATCCTTACAGGGTCCATACTATCCTGTTAAACCATCCTGTACTGTTAATGGCAAAAGCTGTAAGGCAGCTATTGGGCTGTTTGGAAATTAATTGCCGATTTCAACCTGTATGTTTGAAGGGGCATATCGCAGAATAAAATTTATTAATCAAAATAAGAACCGTTAGAATCAACACATTTTTGCCAATGAGAAACAAGCGTGTTTATTCTGGTTGCATAAAATTCTGGACTTCTGGAGGTGATGAAGTCATCGAAGGCAGTTTTGGCCTCCCCTTGGTTTCTGAAGTGTCTCCCGCACAGGAAGCTGTTGAGATGCTTGAAGAAGTGATAATCTGTGGGTGAGAGTTCTGGTGAGTACGGTGGATGAGGCAGAGTTTCATAGCCCAGCTCATTCAACCGTTGCAGCGTCAAAAGTGCAACGTGTGGCCGCGCATTATCATGGAGAAGGATTGGACCCTTTCTGTTGACCAGTGCTGGGCACAGCCATTGAAGTTTCTGGTGCATTTCATTGATTTGCTGGACGTACTTCTCCACCATGATCATTTCACCTGGATTCAGGAAACTCCGATGGATTAAACCAGTAGCAGACCACCAGACAGTCAGCATGACCTTCTTTTGGTGCAGATTCGGCTTTGGGAAGTGCTGCGGAGCTTCATCGCAGTCCAACCACTGAGCCGATCGTCGCCGGTTGTCATAGAGCATCCATTTCTCGTCGCACGTCAAATACGATTGAGAAATGGGTCGTTCTGGTCGCAAAAAAGAAGCGCCGACAACACTTCAAAATGGCGATTTCTGTGATTCTCATTCAGTTTGTGTGGCATCCATTTGTCGAGCTTCTTCAACTTTCCAAGACACTTCAAAATGGCGATTTCTGTGATTCTCACTCAATTCGTGTGGCACCCATTTGTCGAGCTTTTTCGACTTTCTAATCTTCTTCAGATGCTCAGAAACAATTGATATGCTTACCCCAAGTTCTTCTACAAGTTCTCGAACAGTTGTGCATGTATCTGCTTCCACCAGAGTCTTCAATTCATCATTGTCAATAGCAGAAGGACGTCCGTGACCTTCTTAATCTTCAAGGTCGAAATCGCCACATCAAAATTTTTGGAACCGAAGTCGCACTGTCCATTTGTTAACACTTTCCTGGCCATATACCTCATTGATGTTTCGAGCAGGTTGCACTGCATTATGTTAAAGTTTGAACTCGTAGATCTGTCGAAATTGCTGTTTTGACATCTGAACTTCAAACCTCCAAAATTTGTCAAAAACGCAGTTTATATTATAATTTAATTATACAGCGTGAAAGTTCATAACATGAGCTTTTCAGAAATATATAACAGTACTCCAGTCGAGAAGGTACTATTCCTGTAACATATACAATGAAAATCACATTACAAAACATAAATTAGTTTCCAAACAGCCTATATTTATGAGACTGAGATGGAGACACTTGGTGAGATACAAATCACAGAATCATAGAATGGTTTGGGTTGGAAGGGACCTTAAAGATCATCTAGTCCCAACCCCCCTGCTATGGGCAGGGACACCTTCCATTAGACCAGGCTGCTCAAAGCCCTGTCCAACCTGGCCTTGAACACTGCCAGGGAGGGGGATCAACAACAAATCTTGCATTGCTTGTTCTTCTACTTCTGATGTTTCCTACTGCTAACTCAATACAGAGGAAGGCTGATTAATATCCTTCCCCTTGTCAAATCTGTTTCAGCAGCAGCATCGCTCCTGCTGTTTGTTTTTGGGGTTTTTTTTTGGTTCGTGTTTTCTTTGACCACAGATGGTAGATTAACTTTTTATATATGCTTCAGTAGGAATAACTGATGTGTGCTATCTACTTATGATAGGTAATGTAAGCAGGAAACAGTCATGGTGTCCCATTTCCCCCATTTCTTGAGATGAAGGTTAGATTATTAAGCAGTTGCTATAGAGTTGTTATTACTATTTTGTAATAGGGAAAAATATACATCAGCTCTGGTATCTGTAAAATCTTTGAATGCTTTGAAATACATTCCCCTCCAGAAATTCTCTTGTGTTTAGTGTGAGTGTGTGGCAAACCTGCTGTACTTCCAAAACAGAAGAAAATGCAAAAGACTTATTTTACAGCCTGTAGCTCAGATTAGGTCAGTGTTAGAGCTAGGTTTAGATTCTCAGAATCTCTTTCCTTCCATATGAATTCAAGCCACTCCTTTTCTGCACTGACAACTCTTTGAGTAAAACATCTATTGTTATTTGCTGTTAATACCTTCTCAGAGTACCCAAAGATAAATAGTGCCAGACAGTGCTTTTAATCATAAGTACTCATCCTGCTTATAGACAGAAGGTATCTGCTTAGTCAAATATTCACCTTTCTTTTGCTAAGTAAGACAACTTGCAGTATTTCCAGAACTTTATAGAGTTTATGTTTTGTAGGGTAACAAACTACTTTTCTTGGTCTGCATAAGAAGATTGGCTGTTGCCAAATTATATGTCAAAGCTTTAGTGAATCTACAAAACTTGTAGATAGGAATGTTGAAGCTTCACAGGATGACATGTTTTCTATTTAAGATGCTCAGGTATATGGGTCAGATGAAAAAAACAGTAGCTACATTATATGGAACTCTTTCAGCATCTGATGTGAACACCCCTGCCGTTGTGAAAAATGTCAGGAGATGCTCAGTGGGTCTTAAGTAGCAGGCTTTTGTATGTGTTTATTTTTATATACCCCCTTCTTCTCTCAGTGCTGGTATTTTAGGTAGCATCTGCATTATACCAGAAGATTTCCTAAGTAAACATGGACTCAGCTCAGTCTTTGGCTGACTAAACCTGTCATACCAATCTTCCAGCCTTTCTGAAGGCTGGTACCTCCTCTTTATGTGTGAGAAGGATATGAGAGATAAAATACTGTCTGAGAATGAAATTTGTATATGCTTAATCAGTATACCACACTAACAGATACTGTTTCAGGTAGAAGCTTTGGTGAAGTCTACACTGAGTCTACATGGGAAGATTGACTTCCTGGTGAATAACGGAGGGGGCCAGTTCCCAAGTCCTTCTGAAGCCATCAGTGCTAAAGGCTGGAATGCTGTGATCGACACAAATCTGACAGGGACCTTCTACTGCTGCAAATCAGGTAAGGACTGAACATTAAGTGTTTTTCCATTATTTGTTTTGTTTTTTACAGCAGTGCCAGAAGACAAGAAATGTAAAGATTCCCTACCTTCTTTTTTCACACACTTATCTGATAGTGGATATTTGTTTTCATGAATCTCATCCAAAGCGTTACATTAAACTGTACATCGCATTTGTTCATATATACAAACATACATTTAGGCAACTATGATCTTCTGGTTAAGGCCAAGTTTGGGGAGTCAGTTGGCTTGGGTACTCACTTAAATGACCATGGGAAAACCACTTAGCTTCTGTGGACTGTATTCACTGTGTGTAACACAGGAAAATATTTCTTTCCCATCAGGGATGTAAATTTAAGATTAACATGATTCTCAGATAACATTGAGAATGTGGAAATGGAAGTAATTTACATGGAAGCATGAAATCTTGATTTCCACCAAAAGGCAGCTTGACAAACACTGAGCCTTACCTGGACCACACCTGTTATCTCACCAATCCAGTAGTGAGCCTATGGTACAAAGAGCAGATTGTTTATTTAAATCTGTATAGGAAAAGCATAGTGTAATTGGAGTTAAGACTCCAAATTTGGTCCTGTTGCCAAGTGCATTTGTATGCATTTCTTCTGATATTTATAGACTATCTTCCTCCTTCATACAGTGTACAATGCCTGGATGCAGGAACATGGAGGAGTCATTGTCAACATTACTGCTGCCGTGAGAAATGGGTTTCCTGGAATGTCGTAATATATATTTTATTTTTACATTTTCCTGTGGTTTTCCCCTAGAAGTACTAATTGCTCCTAAATACTTCATTTTAGAAAGGTGTGCACTGGGCAGCAGTGGAGTATAGAAATGCAGTGGTTATGTCAAGAGAGAGCAATAGTATCACTTGGCTGTATATGTGGGGATCTCCTATTAATTCAGAACAAATGGCATCTCTGGTCTCTGTCAACTTGTTTGTAAGAAGCTATGAAGCAAGACTTGCCAGTGAAGCTTTTGCTGAAAATGGTGTGCTAGTGGGACTAGTTGCACTGAAATGTGACTTTTACTTGTTCTCTCTCCAAATTTCTGGACGGTTTGCAAGAACTCGGCACCTGTTTTCCTCCTCTAATGTCAGTTTTACAGGTCTCGATGGTGTAATGAGTTATGGGAGTTGGACTGGGAGTAGGGGAGTAGGAGGAAAATTTCTAGTATGTTACCAGATTTTGGCTTTGTCCTTCTGATCAGGTAATGTGTGCTTTTTCCATTTTCCTTTTTACTCTCACTTTGTAACTGTCTTTCTTGGAGAAGATCTCTGATGCAGAGAATTGGTTCTATTTGCTCTTTTCTTGACTGGGAGAAGGCCCTTGAGTACAAACATATTACCGTGTTTCTAGTTCTTTTATACTGACACAAGTGATCACAGATGTCTGCATGAACATGCAGCATCCTCTCCATATCCATATGTGTACTATATTTGTTCAGATTTCTTTATGCTCAAAATGGAGGTGAGCAGGAGTCTTCCGATTTGCAACTTTTCCTCAAAAAAAGTTCAAATTTGTTGAAATAGATATAATGTTCAGAAAAATTGTTTAAGTTATTTTCTTTTCAAAGGAAATTTTGAAGTTGTCAAAATGCTGTATTTTGACAGTTTCTTAAATGAAAAAAAAAATCGGAATTTCTTCTCTGAAGCTACCTTTTTAAAAAAATGTTTAAACTAAATTTCTAGTGAAGTAAATATCAAAATGTAATTTGAGAAATGTTACATTACTTCTCTTTGTCCTGATTCAGGATTGAAAATTTCAAAAGTTAAAATTTTTAAGGAACAGCAGAATATTTTCTTGCTAGCTTGTTCTTGGCAAAATAAATTTAGAGATCCACAGGGTGGTGCTGAAGCTACAGTTACTTGCATTTCTCCACCCCGTTTTTCTGGTTGAAATGTCAACGGCATAGAGGCTGAAGCAATATTTCAGAGTTGAACCAAGAGATAAAAAAACCCAATTCTGAATAACTGTGGAAAAAAGTTTCCCATTGTGTGTGAATGTAGACAGATGGACAAAGCTACTTTCAAATTAAAATCCTGTTGAATTGATACTTGGTTTAGAAATGTACTATTGAAAAAGACCTGAGTTTGTAAGTCCAGCCACCACTCATGCCAAAAATTATCTGAATCAGTTTTTCGTAAGTATTAATTTTGAATATAAAACCAGTCAAGTTTATTTGCTCATAGTGTGCCTGGAGGGTATTTATTTCAGGTGTAAACACATGGATTACTTGGGGTTTTTAAAGTTTTTCTTATTCCTTTCCTGGTATTTGAGAAGGTACTGTATCTATCTCCTCTAGGTCTGTTTTGCTAGGCTAAAAGAACTAAACTATTTTATTTTCGTGAGTCCCACTGTCTGCTGTTCATCACTGCAGTAATTTTGTCTGCATTTCTTTGAGTTTATAATAATTTCAGATTAGTTTCCTATAGGAGCAAGGGGTATGAGATCACTCTGCCTATGGTTGTCTCCATCTCCATCCACCTACAGTAATTTTTGAATAATGGCTTATTTTAATCATGTTTGTCAGAAGATCTGAACTGTTTTTCAGACCACTGTCCTTCCAAGTGTTGCTCTACCTGTGCAGCCTACCTTTCATAGTTTTACACAGTTTGAACTTTGTCTCCAATTGTTGTTCATTTTATAAGCCTGCTTCAGAATGTAGCTGACATCACGTCATTCTGGGGAAAGAGATAAGTATTTCCAGAAATGACAGAAGATCATAGCATAGCTTGTTTAAACTGTGAAGCTGTTGTCAAATTTACAAACTGGAAAATATCCCTCAGAGAGAGAGAAAGAGAGGAAGCTATAGAAAGCTACTCGATGACTGCCCTAGTGAGGCTGCAGTAGGATTAACTTTGGGCACTGTTAGGTGAGAGAACAGATGCTTCTTTTGCTTTCTTTTCTCAATAGGCATACAGGAGCTGCAAGAGCTGCAGTCAGTAACCTGACCAAGACTTTAGCTTTAGAATGGGCCCACAGTGGAGTAAGAATCAACAGTGTTGCTCCTGTAAGTAATGGCAAACGGTCTGATTAAACTTAGTCATCATACATGTGCATGGTTAAAACTTTCAGACCAAAAGGGATTTTCATATCTATTGCCTGTAACTGTTTGTGGATTATTTGTTTGTTTGTTTGTTTGTAATTCCCTCATCTATGTTCCTCAGGTCATTTGAGTGGTTTTTACTGTTTGGAGGACAAGCCAGGGATGTGGGATAAATTCCTTTTGCTTTCTGTGTTGACTGGGCACTCTTGTTTGGACTTTTTCTAGCTTAATGAAAATTAAACTTGGGAGGAGTTGACCTGTCTTATAAACCCTTGACATAAAATTACCAAATGCTTTGTGTTTCAGTAATGGTTACATTATTTCTGAGTTCACAAAACTTTTTCTATTTGAGGTTCAGGTATGCTGATGGTTTCCACCTGTGTTTACAAAGTTATTTTGAAAATCCCTGAATGTTTCACGTAATGTATTTTATTTTGTCTTCTACATGTTAAATTAGATTAGTTGTAGGCACAAAAAGACTGTATTTGGAGTGGACCTTCTCTCAAAGAAATTAAATGTAAAAATGTGTGTTCTGATTTTTTTCTTATCAAATATATGCAGACAGGAAACCACTATACAGGTCAGCTAAAATATGCCTGATGCATTTCAAGGAAGTAGGTAGCGTGTAGCAGTTGTTTCAAATAACTCTGTGGAAAGAACAGGAATATTTTCCAGTGCATGCTGCCACAGATTGTGTCTTCTGTTGTGATTTGTGTAATCTTCACTCTTAACTGCAATTTATTTTGCACATTTACTCCCTCGAAAACAAAAGAGGAAAGGTAAACATTGTCCAGCTACTTCTATAGTCAGAATTTACCTTATCTCACAGTATAGTTAAGTGTCAGATTTGTTTAACTGCTCCTTAGGATCTTTCTGCTATCTTTGTAGGATGAGTGTATATCCTGTTGTGCCTCTTGTCTTAAAACATCTGGTTTGCTTTCTTTGGTGTAGCACAGAATGCTGAATGGCAGACATGTGATGATCATTCAGGTAGTGGCTCTTACATAGCCTCTGTGAGGCCTAACTCATCTGGAGACTTGTTAAATATTAAGATCTACTGGCTTGTTTTTCCTGTTTGTTTCCTTTTTCTGATTTATCAAGTCTTGGGGAAGTAAGTAATTAAGACAGCATTATTATGTGAATATATTTTTCAGGCATGCTAATTACCTAATGAATCATACTAATCATACTTTATAGCACATGTCAAAAAGAATTTTTGACAAGCACATGCTTCAGTGATTTGGGTTTTTTTGGAAGTATTTGCCAGTTTTGTCATTATGCTGGTAACAAAAATCCATGTTGTAGTTACAGTAATACTTTATATCCTTCTGTCACCTTCATGGACCCATGAGGTCTGTGGTAACCATACAAAACTGGTGCTGCCTTACAAGAGCAGAGTAACATGTAGGGAATGGGTACATAGAGAGGGAACTTGCGTTCTAAAAAAAATAGTTTCGCATGTGAGTTACTTCCTTAGCTCCCAGAATATAATCATTCACATTTCACAGACACCTTAGAAGAGAAATCTTAGCCTGTACTCCATGGATGTATTCAGGTTTTATTATTTTAAACCTGAGTCTCAACGTTTCTTCCATAACTCATTGATGTAACCTTGTGTTCCCACTGCTGTATCCTTCATATTCTCTCAAGTCTAAATTGGACTGTGTAATCATCAGAGCAAAGACAGTCACCTCTTTCTGTTTCTATCAGACTCTAAGTAGAGTCTGATTTTACTGTGAATTATGGAAGCAGACAGATTTCACAATCAGAATTCAATCTAGTGTTCTTGCAGATAGCAAGAAACTGCTGAGAGCTTATTCTTGGGGCTTTGTAGTTTTCTGCTGTAAACTAATATGAAATGCTTGTAATTTCAGAACAGTCTTTGAGTATCTTCTTTATACTCTCCACTTTATTGAAGTGACAGTGGAGAATTGGAATAATCTGAGTTATTGTGCTTGAATAGAGATGTGGCTAGCGGCCAAATTACCTGCTTTTATAAATTATACTATTCCATTAAATTTAAAAACTTGAGTTCAAGTGTTGTTTAGATTGTTTAATCCTATAGAAAATCCTAGTAATGACAGCTTCACAATTTTACAATAATCACAGTTTAAGCATATGCAAGAGAACTTAATTTTCACTATTCTGTTTTAAAATAGGGATTAGTATTTTCAGAAACTGCTGTTGCAAACTATGGAGAACAAGGTGCAATGATGTGGTTAAAGAGCATACCAAAGGTTCCTGCCAAGAGGTCAGCTGTTCCTGAGGAGGTAGTATATTTCAGAACATTTGTGATATTTCTACTTCTGTGTTTCTATTTTGAAGCCACTTTATTATATGGACATCAACAGAGGCTTAATTTTGCTCTAGGTTGGAATATTATAAAAGAAAAAAGCTTTTAGTGTGTAGTAGTGCCAAGTGGGAGACTTAACCAGTAGTCACTGTTAAGCTGAAACTTTAATTTAGATGCCTTATAGCTGAAGTGTTGCATAGTAGAGACATTAGCTTCTAAAAAGGCTGACTTCCAACAGGGAGTCAAAATGCATATTAATGTGAAATAAGAGTATCTTAAAAGTGCTCAGCTCTCTTCCACCACGAATGTCCATCTTTGATAAACTGGTCAACTTTTTTGTTTGGATTTTTAGCATCTGATGCTGATCTTTGAGAGCTTAGTGGTTTTCATCTGTTTTGTACTTGAAGTCTGTGGCTGGGAAGATGGCTTTAAGACTGTTAACGGTTTTCATTACTGAGTAGGAAATGTTGTGATGTCTTGCCCTATAAAAATTTTTACAAGCGTCTTTGACATGAACAATTCCCAGCAGTTTAAGAGAGATTAAAATTGTCATTCTTTTATTAGATCTCGTCTGCAGTGTGTTTCCTACTGTCTCCAGCTGCTTCTTACATAACTGGGATAACCATGGTTGTGGATGGTGGCCAGAGTTTATATAGCTCCATCTTAGAAATACCCGGTAAGAAATGGACTACAAAATAATGCCCTTCAAGTGATTGAAGTTGGGCAGTGGGGGGGATACAAAAGTAAAATCTCTAGTTTATCAATTAACTAAATATTTTGTTTTATTTATTTTCCTCAGATCATGACAGATGGCCCTCACCACCAGAAGGAAAAAATTCTGAAATGCTTAAAAAGCTGCTTTCTGGCAAGTTCAAGCCAAAGCTGTAAAAGATTTCACCGTGTTCTCAGTTGCACACTTGCTGATAAGCTTTCTTTGTGATTTGGGCTTATTAATTTCAGTAATGTAATTTTTTTTGCTCATACATAACTACATTGAGTGCCTTGATTTTCATTGGTTTATGTTTAAAACTTGAAAGGCTGTACATAGAAATTTCTTTGAAAACACTCACTGCCCTGAAAACATTTAGTCTTTTTGGAAGGGAAGGTATAAAATATAAATTCTCCATTTGCACAGGCATTAAGTAATGATGAATCTCAGTCAGAAGTGTATAAAAAAAATTACTTATTTTGACATGAAGTGGGCAGAGGGAATATTTTGGAATCCTTCTGTTCTGGATGAATGTTATTGCATCAGTAACCCTTGAGGTAGCTGTTAGCCCTATGCTATTTCTGTTCAGCCACACACCAGGTGTTCAGTGATGATTGTGAAGACTGTGTAGGTATTTCTCTGAAAAGAATTTAAAATAAGTCAGAATACTGTTATTAATGCTTCATACTAATGTAGCATATCATTTTGGGAATGTTTTGAATTGTTTGCAGATACAATGACATAATGGAGTTGAGCTGTCTGCAACAAATTTGATAATAGAATCATCAGATAATAAGCTTTTACATACAGTGATGGAACACAGTATAGATTCAACAATTTAACATGCAAAAGCTGTATCTTACAGTGCTTTCTGCAGTATGCTGTACTGTTGAAGGAGAAACTCTGAATCCTTCATTTACCAGTTAAAATGCTTTCTATCTATACTGTGTTGTCTTCAATGTTAGCATAATTTTGTTCATCAGTATCTCTAAAATAGGTGTGATTTTTGTGATCAATGCAGAGATTCCATTTAAAAACCAGAAATCTTGCAATTTGTCACTTGAAGAGGCTATATTTGTCGTTACTTTTAAAATTCACTTTAAGGCAAGTGTTCCCATGTCTCAAAACTTTTATCAAAATACAAAAAATAAGTTACTGTGGTTGTTTTTAAAAAGTGAAATTTGTGGAATCAAGTTCCTGGTATAGAAATGACCTCTAATACTTCATTTTGGATTGAATGTAAGAGTATCTGCCAGTTGTATGTTCTCTGCAAGGTGTTTGAATGCTGTGTCTTTCATTAAAATATGGGAACTTACATAGGTATGTGTAGATTGCTTTTTAATGAAAATCTGAATGCCAGTTTTCTGGGGGAGGAGGGCTATGAGCTAGAATGCTTTCTCCTTCTGATATATTCTCTTTCCTTAGTAACTGGGTGGTCATTCATGTGGTTGTGAGAAACTCATACAGAGATAAAATCAGATTTTTTCAAACCTCTTGTGCAAGGTATATTCTGATCATTGCAAATATTAGTTCAGGGTACACAACAAGAGAATTCCTGGAAGAAAATGCACCTGTTAGATAACTAGCTCTAGAAGCCTGGCCCATTACATTTAAGTGAAATTATTTGGTTTGTTAAGAGATTATTGCTACATTCTTAACATTTTTCTGTAAAAGAAGGTTAAACATGAACAGGCTTGTGACTTGTGGAATTTACTTTCTCTTCATGTTTGACTGTGAGCTTCTATGGTATGTGTAGACTGTAGATTTGAAGTGAAATGGAAGTACTTTGATAAAACCAAACTATTATATCCCAGAATTGTTCTCTACAGGATTTGAGCATAAACTTGGAAATAATTATTTTATACTGTAGAAAATTTCCTCTGTAACTTTTCTGGAGTCTGAATATTCATAAAGAGGGGAAGTTTATACATAATGATAGTGAAATGGAACATCGGAAAGGTGAGCGTTCTCCTGTGTGGAAGACACGTGCAGTCTGCAGTTAATATACTCCTTCACAAGTAAGAACTGTAATAAACCTTTCTGCTTGCACTTAATACAAGAAACTTTTACTTGACCTTGCTGTCTTCAACTTCCAGCAAAGCAATGGATGTATTAAGAAGATCTAAGCTAGTTCTGTGGAAGAGGTTTGTCCTGTTGTGTGCTTTTTTTTCCCTGGTAAGGAGTTGGAACAGCCAGCATTGTAGAGCTGTAACCTTAGTGCAATAGGAGAATATACTCAAAATATTCTAAGGGTAAGTATGGCGTAAGAATATACAAAATACATCCTTCAGAAGAGAAGGGGAAACACTGGTGGTCTCTGCTTTTTCTGCTTTTTTTTTTTCAGTAGTAATGCTAATGTACCCCATGTGTTGAGGCTTACAGTGCACACTATTAAAATTCTTATCATATTATACTGGATATTAGCATAGTAACTCTTTTGCTGTAATGGTTTTGCAATGATCAGAGCCTTTTTTTTCTTCTTTCTTTTTTTTTTTCATTTTTTTTCTTCTTGCACAAGGGAGAGCATGAAATGCTTAGTTCTCAGAACAGAGGTTTTATTTTGGTCATTGTCTCTTCAGTCTACTTTTATGCAGATTAAAATTATTTTTAAAGTTTTGCAGAAACCCAGTGTTGTGTCAGCTGGCAGCATGAATGTTTCAGGTTTCTGCTGTTAGTGCTGCAGATAATATCAGCTGCAGCAAAGCTCTTCCTACGCAGTTGTAATAACAGCACTTGATCAAAGGGCATTGAGAGGTTAAAAAAAATGGGTGTGGTCACAAAAACATCCTTGACCTGTATAAGATTTAGGTATCTGAAGTTCAGAAAACAGGGCTCAATTTTACTTTATTTTATTAGTTTACAAGAGAGATGAAAGACTGTGAAAAGGGCTAAGGAAGTGCTAAGAATTACTCCTTAGGAAGAATCAAGGAGATTTATTGACCAAACACTGTAACTTAAATGTTTGCTGCACTGTACAGTTGTAATAAGCAGAGAAGAATGTCAGAATGACAGTTACATTTACCATTCTGTTAGAAATCTCTTTTCAATGCTTTAATATTTACCTCTGGCTAAACCTGTATCAATTCTGTTTACCCCTTAGCAGATATTCATGTGACTGATAAATAGGTGCTTATCATCTCCTCCTTTGCTCCACTGTCTGTTGTTATATCTGAATATGTGTAATAGAACTTTACTTTTATGAAACCAGTGCAGTTCCATGAAAGGGAACAGTACTTGCCTGTTTTACAGATACTCTGTGTTAAGCAGAATATTGATTATTCAGGGTATTTACTTAGTGTAAAATTAAGTTTTTCAGGGGTTTTGCTTAGTGTAAAATAAAGTCTGTGTTGTAAAAATCTTCATTCTTTAAAGATTAACCGTCATCACGTTTGCTGAAAAGAATGTAGTCTGTGCAGTGTCACTCTGCAGGAAAGTCATTGTCTGTCTTAAGATGTTAATGAAAAATATGAGGCAACAGTTGCTTAATAGAAGCTTTTATGGCTATGTTTAGTCTTCTGAATAGCATATAGAATATCCTGCATAGTGTTTAAGAAAGCATACTATTTGCCAGTATTTCATATACTTCTGATCAGCATCTCCTGTTTCACTTTTGCCATCTCGAATACTAGACTTGTGTTAAATGGCTGAGTAATGTAGACATTAGGGTTATAATCTTATTAGTGAAGTCGACAGTGCCTGTGTCCTGGATTACTGAATATAGCTGAGTCCTAAAGGTAAATGAGTTGCTTCATAAACTTAAGTGATGGGGTTGGAGCAGACAAACCTATCAGTACTGCTGCTCAGTCTCATTTATAGTGTGCTTTTTCTAGAGAAGCAACTCCATACCTGAATGACTACTGTATTTTTCATAAACTTTGGTCTGTTTCAAGTAGCTGCCTGCTCTTTATTTTGTTCTGGAGCTTAACTTAAATGTCTTGGACACATTCCCTTTGCCCTGAAATGCAAAATACTAAGTATGATAGGAGATTCCAATCTGGGTAAGAAATACAGTTGCTAGGGGGGAAGGTGAAGCCTCTTACAAATCTTTCACCAGAGGTTTAGGACTGTTCTCCCCAAGCTAGTTGCTCTTCCAATCTTCTGGCATCAGCCTCACAGTTATGGTGCATTTGGAACTACTGAGATGCAGGCATGTGGTTCCTTGTCATGGAAAGGCAGAGGAGCATAGCAGACAGGTAGGACTAGGAAAGGCCTGAAATAATACTGTTGTATGCAAGCTGGATTTAAATTTATAATCAGAATGTTGGCCCTCCTGCTGTTGAGGAAGGACTTTTGATCATGTTATGTTGGCATCACAAACTTTACGCTACTGCTGTTCCCAAAATAAGCTGTTTTGACTTCTTCCCTTATCTGCTTTGCCTGCAGCAGCTTGTTCCTTTGCCAGTTAACCCTTCTTTTGATTAAAAATACTGACATTAATCACTTACTAAACTAGATCCTCTTCTGAATATATTTCAAAATGTGCTAACTTGGTGCCAGCTGTAGGAGGGAGTGATGGGAGGGCAAAGAAACTTGGAGAGGAAAAGGAGGATGATGGCATGGCCATGAAAAGGAGCTGGTTTGTTTCCATTTAGTGTTTGGAAGCTATGGCTTTAGTGTTAACTAATATAGCCACTTGTTAGCCTCAAGCAATACATCTAGAAGGTGAGAACCTCTTATTGCAGTGAGGTATCGATTCTGGAATCCAGGGAGAGCCACATGGCCAGATTTCAGTCAATTGCTTGAGTAGACTGTCCTAAGATGTGCTTACCCTGTAATTTCCACCCCCACTCCTCCCAACTTCCATTGCCTGTGTGGGGTTTATACTGAATGCGTAAATAAGTAATATGCTTTATTGCAACTTCTGTCATTATTTTTATACTCTTCCATATCAGGGCTATTATCACTATTCCTGTAAGCTTTATTTTGCTCCAGTAGCATGACACATGATCTCAGAACCATGCCCCTGGGGTTGGGCTGAGCTCAGTGTGAGCCAGTGTTGTAAGTGCTGGTCCCTGGTGTTGGTAGATATTATTTATCTCAAAGTCAATATTTAGCTGTTCATCCTGCTCCTGATGCTGAAGATGCTCTTGGTTTAGGGATTATGGCACAGCAGTGCTGATGCCTGTCAGGACGTACACCTCTGCACTCTTGGGATGGTGCTCATAGTGCAGTGCGAGCCTCTGTGCCATGTGGGCTTTGTGCAGCAATACAAAGGACCACATGGGCAGAGGAATGTGGGATGATTTTCCACAACCCTCACTAGCTTCTTTTGTAGTGAAAGAATTCTAACTTCAAACCCTACTGTTCACTAACCCTTCCTCCATCAGTGAAATCCATTTGCAAGATGCTAAAACTGACAAATGGCCGTGAGCTGGAATGTTAAGGCAAGGGAAATACTGGATGTGTTTTCAAAGCTGTGTAAGCAGCTGTGGCTCATTGATCTTGCTTGATGGTGCAGGAGCATCACACAAAGTCAGCAATTTTCTTGGCTCTTTCCCTATCATTTAGCAGAAAAGGTCACCTTTTTAACTTTCTAGTTAAAGATACTTGGTCATGACAAGTGTCTAGCAAATATGGCAGACAATTTTGGCAACTGTGGAACAAAGTGTCTTTGCTTTGAGGGACGACTGCATCTTCTTCATGTTGCCTCTGGGGTTATTAATCAGTGTGATTCAGAGCCTTGTGCCTTTCTTGGATATGCTTCACCAGTTTTTCTTTAGCACAGTCCCCTTCATTCCTTTTTTTTTTTTTTTTCCTTTTTAAGATAACCGTGTTTGTTTTTATCATTTTCAGCATCCTATTTCTGTGGAAGATCTCAAAATACTCAGGTTGTGGGCCTTGATGTGCAATTTATTTTTTGTTTTTAGTTTCATACTTGGTTTCCACTGAAAGTTTACTTTCCTGGGTATGCAGCTCGGGGTCCTGTCCCACTGGAGACTTGTCTATTTGAAAGACCTTCTGGGCGTAATGATATTTGCCTATAATAATGGTGTAAGTCTTAAGCTTAGTTCAAGACAGTTTTCCCAGGTTTGTTTAAGGTGGCCAAAAAAAGCCCCCAACCCTTGTTTGGGGTAGATTTTGAGGGCTTGTCCAGGCTTTACAAACCCTTGATTGATGTAAAGGTTAAATACCTCTGTCCCCAGGGCTAGCACGGGGGTGGCAGCTCTGCTGGTCTTGCCGTGCTGTAGAGTCAGGTGCAGCAGCACCGATCACCGCTGCCTCGGTACGACTCTCTGAACCTGCACTGCCTGTCGGTGTGGCACAGAAAGGAATTTGCTCAACACACAGAGGTCATTTGTGCATCCTGTACACAACGGCTCATGCCTGAAAACCTACTTTTTAAATCTGTATGAAATTAATTCCAGCGTTCCAGTAATATTTACAGTCATCTGCTACTTATTCGAGGTTAGCAGTAATCGCTGTGTCTTGGGGAGTGCTTCCTCGCTGATTCGTTGAGGGTAGCATCCTCTTCCTGGCAGGTGTTGGCTTCCTGAGGGAGGAAGGTAGCTCCTGCTGAGAGCTGTCACCCTGTGCTGGGAGAAACGGGCACCCTGGAGGCGGCACAGCGGCATTTTTTGTCCTAAGCAGCGTGTGCTCACCGTGGAGTCAAGGCAGTTTGTCTTACTGCAGGAGTGCCGCTCGGGGCTTGTCGGGGTCAAGGAGATGCGATTGTACCGAGGTGAACGTTCACCTCCTGCCCGTGAACCACGGGGCTCAGACCGCCGAAGAGCAAGGGCCTGGGCCTAACTTAAAATCGCACGGCAGAACGTAGCGCGGCCCTCGAGCTGGGGATCCCAGCGGTAACACCGCCCTGGCCTCCGCCTGCCAGCCTGCCGCAGACGTTCCCACCGAGGGCGGCTGCCGCCGCCCCAGCCGCGTCCCCCGGTACCACCG
>NW_020799107.1:22093641-22149815 GCF_003259725.1 Athene cunicularia
GGCTCTGGGAAAGGCCGGGCGGGGGGCGGCCCTCGCCGCTCAGATGCTTGTGTGCTTCGGGGGGCGGGTTCCTCAGCGCGCCTTGGAGGGGCCGCCGGTGTGCGGGCGCTTGGGGCATCCGAGAGGTGCCCGGCCGAGGCGGGGGGGAGCAGGAACCGCGCTGCGCGGAGCTGCCGGGAGCACCGTCCCTGTGCAGATGGCGGTACGCGGCGGGGTAGTTCTTTGAGGTGCTGGGGCGGGGGGACGGCTACGTGTTAGTTATTTACGTTACAACTGCAGACTCTGGAGAATTTTACGAGCTCTACAAACATTTATGTGTCACAGTAAACCTTCCTGTGATTGCATACGGATGCCGTAGTCTCTTGTCTTTGAATTGCTCTGCAGTGATAGCAGAGTGCTGTGAATTGGGTATGTAGGTCAGATTCTGCGAGATATTTCCGTCGGGAGGAAAAGTGAACGTTGAATAATTTTTTTCTCTTATTGCTTTTGAGGTGCATTGCAGCACCCACGAGGTTGGTGATTTTTTTTTTTTTTTTTTTTTTTTTTGGGCTTCCTTTCTTGCTTTGTAAATCTGGTTTTAGTTTTTGGTTGTGAAATTACTGAAGACTAAAGCATTAAATAAGCTGAGCTCTTATAAGCTATATTGTACCATGAAGTGTCCTCTAAGAGGGTAATAAAAAGCAATAGAAGCCTGCCTTGAAATAAGGGGGATTTCTAGTTCACGCAGAAAATGTTTCTCAGCTGTAACAGTTCTTTAAACAATGCAGCACGTTGCAGGGTGTAAGAGGCCTTCAGAAATGTGTTGCTATGTATATGGCAAAGACGTAGTATTTGCAGAGTGAATGTCTACATCCTTCTCTGCACAACATCGCGGATTCTCTCATGGCATTGCACTTATTAGGAGAATACCCTACAAAGCGTCCTTTCCGATGGAATTCTCTTACGGTTAGTTTAAAGGGAATGGGCAGTGATGAATTAGTATGTGCACTACAGTGAAAAGCCTTAGAAGAATTTTCTTGGTTGTTTGGTGTTTTTTCCTACCCTATGGGTGAATCCTTCACTGTCATTTGAAAATAACAAATACTGTATGAGGAAATTTTACTTTCATGTATGCCTTAGCTTACAGTGGCTTTTTTAATAACTGCTTTCCTCAGAAATATATTTAAAAATGAGAACTTGTTATAATTCCTGTTTTCTTTACTCTTTGTGTTCTGTCATGATTGCCACTGAAATGTATTGAACCCGAATATTGATTCAGATAATGAGGTGTATATAATTGGTTTAATTTTTTTTCCTCCAAGGTTTTATTCTATTTTGATAAAGCGAAATAGCAAAGTAATGTTTGTCAAATTGACTCATTGCTGGAGAAAAATCTGTACAGTTTGTCTTGATGCCAGCATCTTGATGTCAGTTTTTGTCAGTAGTTACCTGACACTAATGGAAGACTATGGTGAAGAAAACAGATGTTTCTGAATTGCTTGTTGTAGCTTGCTGAGATTTCTAAACAGTCAGAGGAAACTTTTTTCTCAGATAGCTGTGGTGTTTGGTAATCTTGAGAGCTTTTATAGAATATGTGAGTAGTCAGATACCTGCGACAGGTAGAATTTATTAACGTAGTGTAATAAGAGCATTATCTTGTTTTTTTGTTTTTTGTTTTTTGTTTTTTTTTAATTTAAATATGGTAGGGAAGCTTTTTGCTTTACATTGATAAAGCTAGGTAATTTATAGTAAAAGTAATCTTTCAAATTTGGTCCTTTCAGGGGTTCTTTGCTGTCATTCTTAGGAAGGCTAGTCAATATGCAGACCTGTGGAATTTAAAGCTAATTGAGGCTAAATGCTGAAGACTTAATGTTTTATTATAAAGTTTTCTTCTAGAGAGATCAAGAAAGTAAGTCATGCTGTAAATTTAATTCACATTTATAGTTTTTACTTTTTTTTTAATGAATTCCTAAAATACAGTGCTAATGTTTAGGTACAAATCAGAATTACTCTTTTTTAAAACGTGGACATTATTAATAAGTATTTATGGAGAACTTCTTGAAAAAAGCTTTGCATATTAGTAATCTTAAGTTTCATTTTTTGTCTTTCATCTATATTAGCTTTACTGCAGGCTGACTTTTTACATCAACAAACTAAGTCAAAAGTCATGGATTAACTTGTAATTTATTTTTGTGACAGATTGTTCAGTGGCTCTCTAACTGACCATTCTCTGAACTGAAAATGTTTTCTTATAAAATGTGACTTGAGAATGATAATAGAGTGATTTCCATCATTGATTCCTCCTCTCCCACCAAACAAAGAGCCAGAGGTGTTCTGATCTATTGTGAGGTACACATTTGATTTGGAGTAACGAACGTATTTTCTAATACTTTCCTTTTAGATCTTTGCTGTTAACATTATCCTCTGTTTAGACTGCTATTTGTAGAAAAATGAATGATGAAAATGTGACCGATTAATGTAATTAAGTACATCCTGTTACTTTTGCAGAACTTGCTTTCATACATATGACAAGCTAATGTAAATAGGCATATCGACTAGTGACCTTACCTACATTTATCTAATTAGCAAGCAATTAAATTTGCTGTTCTGAAAACTTAATTTCTAAACTTAAGCTTTTAAAATTCTGAAATAGAACTGACACTGGTAAATTTATAAAGTAAAAAATTTAAAAAAATCAGTGGATTCTGTTAAGCACAATAATTTTTCTGTGGGAGAGAAGATCTTAATTTAATATTTAAATATTCTGGTATTTTGTAATACTAAGAAATAGGTCAAAATAGATCATGCCTGCTATAATTGCACATGTTTTGCAAAATAACATTGTAAATATGTAATTGGGCAGTGGGAATATGTTCAGAATGCCACGGGTTAGTTGTGATTCTCACTTCTGGATCTTGGCATGAGATCTTGATTTAGTAATATAGTAATAATGAGAAATGCTGTTTAAGGCTCTGTGTTAACCTAATTTCTTAGACTAAGCATGCTTGTTTACAGATTGTTCTGAGATGGTTTTAATCTATTCACCTTAAGTGTATTTTCTGAGAAGCTGCAGGAGGTTTGGTAACAATAAGTGAAGGAAAGATGGAGTTCTGTGTTAGGATATTGCACTGATTTCTATCTGTGGGAACCACTGCTCTAGAGACACTTGACCCACAAATACACATGTGGCATAGTTTAGAGCCCAGCTTAATGAGGTCATTTGAAGTTGGACTTACTTGAGCAAGGCCAAAACAAAGATATCTTGAGGAAAAAAAACTGAGAATAAGTACACTAACAGTCTGACAACAGCAATTTAATAAAATTAAAATGTTTCAAATGTTTATTTTGCAAATACTGTGATTCTGAAGCTCTGATAAACTGATAAACAGTTCTTATTTGGATAAATGAAGAAATGATGGATGTGTACTAAGGGAAGGGATTTCATGAGGTCAGTCCTTATTCTGAGGCAGAAGCAAATACACTGAAATCATGTCTGACAGGCATCTGTCTGATCTTTCCTTAAAAAACTCAGAGGAGGGGAATACCTCACCTCTTCACTGGTCTATTTATAGCTAGTACATAACTATCATTATAGTTAGGAGGATTTTCTTAATATTTAACTTAAGTCTCTGTCTTGGTGCTAGTTAAGCCAGTTAGTTCTTGTCCAACTATTACTCATGCAGTAAGATGATTTCTGTACTCTTTGCACCAGCTGTTTGCATATGTAAAGACTGTTCCTCTGTCTCCTTTGATTTCAGACTTCTCTTTACTAAACTGTGCAAACAGGCCTTTTCTTCACAGGTCATGTTTTCTTAGGATTTTTGTTGCTAACTCTCACTGGGCTCTGTGTGATTGGCCTGTATCTTTTTCAAAGTTCCCCAGATACAGTCTTATAGCAACAGAGTAATTAACTTACTCTATAAGTTGCAGCAGAAGTAACATGACAGCCTTATTAAAATGTCATTCTAGGGTGTATGCGCACAGGTAGGTTGGTTTTTGGTTTGGTTTTGTTTGTGGGTTGTTTGGGTTTGGTTTTTTTTTCCAACAACATCATGTTCTTGGCTCCTACATTTGTGAACACAGAAGCTTGTATTGGTGTTTAAATTGGATATCTCTTTCTTCATATATGTGAATCTGAGTTATCTTTACAATGAGTAGAACCTTATACTGTATTGAATTCAATCCTTTTCAGGTTAGTTTTCTTATATTAAGCTTTTCTAGACTGAACAGGATTGCTGTTCACTAAGTTATTCTGCAGGAAAGTATGCAATTTCCGCTATTCCACATCTATTTCCCAGCACATACAATCCCTGTGGCTTTTGAATGTAAGCTTGCTTTACAAGAGGAAACTTGATTGAGAACAAGTTCAGCTAGGGTTAGATGCAGCTTCTATTAGCAAAAATGCATTTTTAACAGTCTATTTTATACATGCGCTGTCTTTGAAGTAAGTTGTATTACTAAGGTAACTTCTGTCAGTGTAACTATACCTGAACAAGCCTTTTGCCATTTTGATATGTCACACAGTCCAATGACATAGTAGAAGAAATTTTTATACTATAGGCGTGCTTTATTGGAAAAATTGCAGAGCCAGCTACAAAACAGATGTGTTCAACATGTTCCCTGGCTTTACTCCATTTTATCTGACTTATGTAAATTATTTTATCCATAATTTTTGAGGCTAGATCACAGATGGGACAAATTGTGTGATTCAGCAGTGCTGCTCTCACAAAAAACAAAACAGACACCAATAATGATTATTAGAGAAGACCTTTAGTTTCTTGCAGGAAAAACTATTCAAGTAGTCAGTGTTGAGTACCTCTTACTTATCCTGAAAACTATTTAAAAATAATTTACACAAGAGAGTTTTATAAATGCCAACAGTTTGCATGTCATGTTACCAAAATGGTAACAATGGGAACTATAGTCTCACCTTTGAACAGAGATTTGAAAACTGGAAAACATCTGGATCAAGCTGTTGTTTAAATTGAAAAAAAAGAACAAAACACAAAAGAGAACTAAGCGACTGACACTAGCAGTAATTAAACTTCTAACTAAAATCTAAAGAAAATAAGATGTTCTATTGAAGAACATGAGAATTGTCACCCTAAATATTTTTTGAATCTAACTGCTGAAAACTGATTGGTAAAGCTCAACCTGTATTTAACTGTTGTTCTGTCACACTGACTCTGTATTTTTCAGTGCCATAATTATTGTAACTCCAGCACGAGGCTTTTTTTTTTTTTTTAATTGGAATGGCAAACCCCAGATCTTCAAGCACTGTTTTGTTTTTCCATAAAGGCTTGATGATAACTGAATAGATAGAAAGTAGTAGTTATAAAAGCATTTCTTGCACTGCTGGTACTAGTAAATGCAGTAACTTCAGGCAGGGATGAGGTAGATAGTGTAATGAATGACTACTTAAGCTGTTGCAGCAAGTTCCTTTAGAGAACATCTATTAAAGCTCTGTGGCTGTGATATTTGCACTATCATGAATACCAAATGAGACTTTCAAATGAAAATTTAAATGTTAATGGTGAAGTGGCTGACAAGTTTTAGGTAAAATCATAATCCATAATGAAATCAAACAAAAGATAACCCAGTATTCTTCCTCCAATGGTGAGCATGAATGAATGCTTATGAAAGACTGAGAACATGGCAACCATGTATAATACTTTGTTTGAATATTCTTTCAATCCTTAACTGTTTTCAGTAAAAGATTTTTCTAAATCTGTGGGTTTTTTATAGCTAGTAACCTTTGGATTTTTATTCTGAAGCTTGGCCAGTCTTTTTTCTGCATGCAGCTAAATGTCTGGCATCCAAATATCCTTTGGTAAGAAATTCTACAGCTATGCTATTTGTTGTGTTAAAATCTACCTTCTTTTTCTTTTCAACTTAGCTTGTACTGGTTTCCTTTGGTGGCACATTTCTTTTGGAAGAGAGCAAACAATCCATCTCTTGTCTGATGTAACAATCCATATATCTGATCCTCATATGATTTTGTAGCCCTTTATTGCTTTTTTCCTGCACCTAATGTTTCTGAAACCAGAGAGTCCTAACTTGCCTGTTTATTTTCCCCTCTAGAACCCATTCTGTGCCTTTGATCTTACCTTTTGCTTTTCTCTGAAACTGCTGTATTCTGCTACATACTTTTCTGGAGTCGAAGGCCCCAGGACTGCTAGTGATATTCAAGATGAGCAAACAGTGGTCTGTTTTTGACTGATTTTTTTTCATAATAATTCCTAATATTGGCTTTCATTTCTGAGTGGGCTGGCAGTATTCAGTGCAAAGCCCACTGATCTGTTATGTGTAAAGTTATAACCATTCTCTCCCTCCACCCCCCCAACTTGTATTGCTTTCATTCACCTGCGCTGGCTAACATCTGCTTTATTGTTCAGTGCCCTAGTCTGATGAAGACTGCTTCATCTACTGTAGTTAGTCTTTTCCTTGCTCTCCTAAGTAACATAATATTGATAGGCATGGTAGTGTCGGAAAACTTTTCACTTTACACCTGTTTCTTGGATAATTTAGAATATGTTGAACAACACAGACTCTTGTGGGGCCTCACTGGTAGGTACCCTCCTTCCTTGTGAGAACACCACCTGTGTCTATCCTACATTGTCCATATTTGAACCAATTTATTCATGCAAGGGTCTGCTCTCCTATGCTGTGAATGCAAGAAAGACTTTGGCGAGACTTCCAGCACTGGAAATCCAAGTAGGCCATGAGAGTGACTGAGTTCAGCTCTTTATACACAGGCACCAAGAGGTTTGAAAGTGAGGATCTCTTGGAACAGCCGTATCTATTCTTCCCTGCTTTATCATAATTATCCATATGTCCATTATTTCTAGTTTATTTGTTATAGGTCACACTTAACTGTTTGTCATTCCCTGGAAATACACATGCTATTTCTTAAAAGATCTTTTGAAAAGGTCTGAATCTGTGCAGTGGCCAAGAGGGGAGGTTCTAGCATGGGTTCTTGCTCCCTTCTTTGTGTTGGTATTGGTGCTGTATAAGTGTGAGATCAGTTAGATAAGCTGATGGTTAATTAAAACATAAATCTTTTCAGCAGGATCATCTGTTTGCTCTGGATCTCCTGCTTGTCACTGAGGATCAGCTGCTGAGCAGCAGTTACTATAGACAAGCAAGACTACTCGATAGAAATGCAACCTTGGCAATGGAACTGTAGCCTTAAAGATGATGATTAGATGTGGGCATGTACATAGTAATCCTTCCTCTGGAACCTTTGAGTCTGTAGCTAGTTTACCTTATTAGCTGTATTTATGGGGGTTCTTAAGTTTTTATCACTTGAGGGGAAAAGTATAATTATGTAGCATCATAGATGTCATTGTAATGATTTGATAACAACTGTTAAAGGAGTGTACTATGGGAGATGCAAGAAGGAAACCTTACGAGTATACATTGTCTTCGTGTCCTTGCATTTGATTCTTGAGTGTTTTGAGGAAGCTACGTTTTTATTGTTACGTTTTAGTTTAAATGGTATGAGGAACCGAGTTGATTGTTGTTCCTTTTCTGGTTCACAGGATGCAAAAGGCTGTTGCCAATGCATAAAGTGAAAAAGAGTTTGTGTACTTGATAGTTTAGCAGTATCTTAATGTGTTGGCCTGTGTGGGTCATCCAGTATAAAAACAGTGCTTACTGAATATGGATAAAAACTTCCAAGTTTGTCCATTTGGACCCGGTGCCCACAAAAATTATTCACAATCATATGCCTGTGATAAAAAAATCTGTACAGTTCAGAATGTGGGAGATCTGAGTTCACCCATACGTGCAGCACACTGGCTAAATTTATTGCTTCTTGTTGTTGATCATTTTAATCTTGAGTTGGAAATTGATTCAGGTGTGTTTTTTCTATGCTGTGTGGAAATTTGTATGGCTTGTGAATGTCTTACTACTGAAATATTCCATGTTAGTGTATGATGAGCTTCTTTTGTATTTTATGTTCTTATTATTGATTATAGAAATAATGGAAGAAATGCCTAACTGAATGTACAGAGTTAATTTGTGTTATGATTGGGAGAGAGCACATGGGTATTGAATACTGAAGAGTAAGCCAGGAAAGGCATTTTGGGCAGAAGTTTCAGGTGGTGGTATGCTAATGAGTTGGGAAAACTTGATAACAAGGTAGGAAGAACATAAGAAAAAACATAGTTATATTACCATACTCAGGATTCCCTTATTGTAGTGCAAGAGGAACTGTGCTTTGAGGAAATAGTAAGATAGTATGTAATGAAGGCTGTTCACTGAGGAGGATTCATCCTTGATTTGTTGCAAAATTTGGAAGATGTATAGCAAATGAGACTAAGATGTCTTCACAGTGAAGACACAAAAATGCCTCCAGAGAATTAGATTTTTGTCCTTGCTGTGTCACAGCAGGATGCCAGACGGATCATGTTAATCAGAAAGATTCACATGTATTGTTGTGTTCAGGTTTTTTTGGTACTTGATTTGAAATGATAATGGTGTGATTTGCACCTGTGATTAAAATTCACAACTGCTGCCACTATGAAGTCAGCGAGTTCTTTGAATGGAAGGTGCTGTCAAATGTGGTGGTCATACTGAAGAAAAACAAAGTTTCTTGGGTTTAGCACCTGAAGATAGATATTAAAACTACCCATAGAAATGGGGAATGGGTTTATTTCTCTGGTTTATTTTTCAAAATAGTTGTCTTTCAACCCATCATGGTCACAGAACTGGAAGATGAACTGGAAAGTATAGAACTAGTTCCTGGAGTTTAAAGATGTGCTTTCTTCTGTATGTTCTCAGAAGCAGAATCTGACTGATGATTTATATGTAATTACTCTTGTACATTAACTGAAATGTTCCACTTGTTTGCAATACTCAATTTCTGCTGGAAGCCTGCTTTTTTCTCATGTACTTTATTTTTGCTTAAAGAATAATAGTCATACATTATAAGTGGTTTGTGATAGGTTTACTTTTCTAGTGAATCGTTACTCTTAAAATTCATTTATTTGTCACTGGTTGTAGCACTGTCTTCCATTCTTAGCATTGTGAAGATTGTAGGAATCACCAATATCAGTTTGCTTACTGCTGTACAATTCATTCTTTGGCTTAACTGGTGATCTTTAATTCTGTCACAGGGAAGAGATACCTGGTATTCTTTTAGGGTATATGCTGTGAACTGTCTGTGATACAAAAATAAAAAAGTTTTCCTCTTTTTAGGATCTTGTATCATTTATAGTGGGGAATGGTTTTCATTGTAACACCTTTAGCCCTTCATAAATATTTTGACTTCCTAGTCATAAATTTGGAGTAAAACTAACATCGATGTCACTCATAACAGCTTCAGCAGACGGACCTCCAAATGACAGCAGCAGGTGCTGAGCCAAGAGTACCACTGAGATTTTTCAGAGGAGAAACAGAAGTACCTATATTTGATTATGACACTTGCTGTAGTGGCTCTTTCACTGGATTGTGTCGATTAACTTCATACACCTGTTTTCTTTGAGAAGCCTTTTATGGGGCTACTCAGTGTCAGGTAAGATAGTAAATTAGGAAAAAGTTACACTACAGAAGTCTTTTACTTTGTATTTGTGGGTGCTATAATGTTACCTCAATATACATAGTAAGCCTTAAACATTTTTATGACCTGAATAGCATGAATCAGTTTCTGTAGCATATAGCTTAGTTAATGGTAAGGAATTTGATCTTGTGAGTATTGTGATGTTCTGAGACTTTCCACCATGGTGGTGGTGATAAATTTCCAAGACGCCAGAGTGATTTGGAGGCAGTGATGCAGTTATTTGTAGCCTGTGTCTCTTACTTTTTAACATACTTTTGTGAGAAAGTCTGGTCCCGGATAAGAGTAAAGGCGTACAAGCAGTCGAGCCAGTATGTTCTGTTGCAAAATTGGTGACACTAAAATATTTTGCAAGGCGTCACTGTGGCATCTCTCTGCAAGTTTCAGCTGTTGTGACCCTTCCTCAATTTAAAATTTTTATTTTCTCATAATAGTTTGGGGGTTTTTTCTTGGAATCATGAACAGGTCTTAAAGCATTGTGACTTTCAAGGCAGATTTGCTTGATGTATCAGCAAACTCATTCTTCAGTTAGGTCGAGAAATGAGCTGTCAGAGTGCTTTGGCTGCTGCTGAGGCAATAACAGATACAGGAAATAGAGAAGTTCTATAAAACTTGAATTAGGTGAAGAAAGATCTTGTTGAGGAAAGTAGATGCTTTTCTGTTTGAGACCAATTACAGTCTTATCTTTTTTGTGTACTTGAAGTGGAGTGGGCCTATGAAGGGTTAGCCAATAGAGGCTCTTAATACCAATTGGAAAGAAGAGGTTCATTCAAAGCAGGAAACTTGCATTTAAGTGCCTTGAAACTCTCTAAATATGCTTATCTCTCCCTATCAACTGTAAAGGAAGTGTAGGGAGATTAGCTTTCCTAGACTACAGTTACTCTTTGTGAATATTGCTGTAAGTGTTAAGATATTTATCTCAAAAGCATAATTTTGCTATAAACTCATCTTGAACTAAATTATCTGCTACTTTGCATTTTTATGAGAACAATCCTTAAAAACTGTGCCCTTGCATTCTCAAACTTTCCAGCACATTTTAACTTTTTCAAGTCAAGATCAGTGTTCATCAAGCTGATAAATGTTATATGACTGTGTCATATTACAGTTTATAGAACAGCAGGAACTAAAGATTTGATCTGAGTAGCATCAAGTATTATTTTTGTCACTCGGTATGTTGGATCCTTCATTCTGAAATCTGTCTCTCAAAGTACTTTGAGAGATGAGCTGCATTTATGGTGCTAGAACTGACAGCACTGCTTTTCATGCTTTATCCTTCCTGTAACTGGGAGGGCACCATCCATAATTAGAAGGTTTATTTTATGCAAGTCTGGCTGGTTTTTTGTTGTTGTTTTGTTGTTGGTTGTTTTTTTTTTTGTTGTGGTTTTTTTTTTTTTTTAAATTGAACTCTGGAAGGAGTACAGCTAGTAACCATTCTTTTCAGAAAATAAACAAATACTATATTCATGTCTGTAGCTGTACAGATGAGGTAAGTCTGCCTGCTCTTGTGTGCTAAATTAGATATAAATATACTTTATTTGCTTGCCAGGAAGATTTAAAAAGTCTTCAGTTTAAGAAATGCCAAGTCTGCATGTTGTAGAGGTACCTGATACATCTCTAATAGCAATAAAGGTACTGATGCTTCAGCCATCCCACACTTGCTGTCTACAGTCTTTCTGATATTCTGCACTGAACAGTGTATCTGTAGGTTGTGTACAGAAGCAAGATGGCTTCTGCATACACTGCATTTTTATACACACAAGGATTGCATTATCCCATTTTAATTTTGTATTGCATCTATGTTAGATAATTATACATTGTGATTTAATAATGCTCCTGAATTGTCTCTTAAGGCTGTCCAATCTTGCAGCTGCAACTTTTTTCAATTTCCTAAATGATTGTCTTTATGTCAAAATGCGTTCAATGCAAAACCATTATTGAATAAACATAATAAACCAGATTATTTAGACTTACATTAAATACAACTTCTAATTATGGGTGGTGCACTCCTGGTTGCAGGGAGGGTAAAAGTTCAAAAAGCAGTCCTGTTAGTTGTACCACCATAAATGCAACTAATCTCTTAATGTTTACTATGTTTTAATATTTTAATATTAAATGAGGGGAATCATAATAAATTATTATATGTATTTAAAATATTTAACTGTATTTGTATATTTTGTTGGACTGTGACTGTTTCTAAACATGATTCAGGTCATTCTCTTAAGCTGTAGTTTGTATATCTCATTGTGCCTACCTGGTCATTGCCAGTCTGTAGGGGGGTGCACTAGGTATCAAGTTCATTGATAATTTCTGCTAAATAGTCATATGGATCTCAAAATATTTTGTTTTAATCCATCAACTGAGTTTCTTGTTAGTTAATTGAGACTTTAAAGCAAATAATTAAAATGTCATGTAGTATTTAGTCAAATATGTTGGAAAAATCTAAGTAGGGCAATTGCTGTAGTTCTGTTAACTAATCTGTAATAATTTCAAGAAGCTATATTTTGCTTGGCAGTAATAATAATCCTTGAAATCAAGTCATTGACTATGTTTTTGCTTTTCATTCCGTGGTAGAAACTGAGCTAATTATGACATTATTTTACTCTCAATTGATTTGGAGATAAATAAATGGCAGCTCTTTGACCCTTTCTTTTATTCTTCTCAGTTATTTATACAATATTTACAGTCCACTAGAATGTTTTGGTTTTTTTCCAGGTATTTTCAAATATTTGCAAGAATGGTCTGGAAAACTGAACCACTAATCTTGTGAAGAGTCTTAGACTATTACAATTCCTCGGATCTTTAATTTAAAATGCTTGTTTTGGAGTATATTACAAATAGTGCATTTTATCTATTTGTTCTTGTGTATGGTGAAATTTCTATTCCAGTAACGCTGTGCTGTGGTTTGGATACATCCTCTTGATTTTTTTCAAAACCAGAACAAAAAATGGATGCTGGTCATTTCTTCCTGTTTTTTTGTCACCACTTGCTATTTCACCATCTAAATTCAGTAAAACACATGTATCTGAAGGGGTTTTTTTCCCTTCATATATTTTTTTGAAAAATGAAAAGGTCCATTAACTTTGAGTTGGGTGGTATTGTTTTATGAAGCCCATTATGCCAATAGAGGTAGTTGGCTCATGATACTATGCATTTAAGGTTGCTTGGTCTCTGAACGGTAGGTTAAAATAGCTTGGAGTTTTGAATAAACTGGTTTAATTACAAGAGAGTGAGAAATGTAGGGCAAAGTTTAGAAGCGTAGTGGCTAAGTTACATACAATCAGAACAAGACTCAAAATATTTTGAAAAATAAACCCAAATACTTCTGCAGGAAATAGGGCAGAAATGCTCTTTCTGCAAAGGAATATTTGATGTGTTCATGTTTGTTAGTCTATCAAACTGTCATTCTAGTGGTAGAAGGTTTTAGTTCAGCTGTTCAGGATAGAATTGTTGAATGAAGCTAACTGTGGAAAAAGCAAGCAGTAACAGGAAAAATAGAGGGAAATACAGTTTCTGTCTGTTGCCAAGTCCTGGTCAAGTAGGCAGTCCTGAATTACTGCTATGGTTGTGAGAGATGCTGCTCTAGTCTGTGTGTCTTCTCCTTGCTCTGGGGCATCAGCTGGCAGAGCTTGATTGGTTCTGTTGATTTGCACAGCAAAGCCTTTCCTAGCACAGCAGAACTAAGTGGACCCTCTCAGTGTATCCTGTCCAGTGGAGTTAATTTCACTATTGTGATAAATTAAAGGGGGAAGAAAGTGCTTCAGAAGGGGGCACATGAGAGAAAGAACTAAGGAGGAGAATATTACTGCTCTGTGGCTAATGTCCTTACTGGCATGCTATTCCTTGGCAAGATCCCTCCATGCCATCTGTCAGACTTTAAGATTCCGTGAAGTGTGCAAAGAAGGCTAGAACCAAATGTTTTAAAGTTTTGGGGTTTTTTTCTCTAAGAAACTTCTATCCATTAATTCCCCTCCAATATGTTTTCATTTTTAAAGATCCCACTGTACTGTGACAGGAAGAATATTTCTGTTATTTTATTCACCAGTTAAAAATTTCAGATGTTCCTGATTTGACCCACTGAGTCTTATTTTTGTTTTGTTTTCCAAATGTTACCTTATCAATGTGTTATTGGCTTTTGATTTGGACTGACTGAATCCTTCTCTCTTTTTTTACTTTCCCTGAGAACACCTTTTCTTATGAATTATTACAATATGTGAAAGACCTGAATTTTTCTGAAACTGAACCAACATCTGATATGTTATTGTTAGGCTCCAATTATTAACAGACCTTTTTGTTACCTGCTTAAATTTTTTTCTAGTTACTGCTCTTTCCTTCTCTTTTTCTTTTTTTCCGTCTTCTATGATTTTGTGTTGCTGCTACTTTCATATTCCTTGAAAAGGATGGCTTTTTGCACAGTGTTCATTTGTCTGTATGTCCATATAAAATCCTCTTTACACTTGTTTCTATGGAGTTACCTTCTTTTAGGTATCCGCTAATGTCTTGTAACAACACTGAATTTTCTTCTCTGCTTGCCACACTATGGAAGTTCCTGTCATTTCTGCCCACAATTGCTTTGAGCTATGAAAAATTCTTCTATAGAAGTTCAGATTTAGGTATTACATTTTGCTGTCTTGTTCACAGACACTATTTTTATTTGATTTTTAAATAAAACCCCATGATGAGCAGTGCTGCACATTATTTTAGTTAAAGGTTAAATAGGCATATTTGACTAGGTGTTCACTTGAGGTTTTGTCAGCCTTGGTTACTGTGATTTATAAGAGATTGGTTGTGTGAGACCCAGCAATTGATTGATTAAAAGTAACATTTTGGGGATAAAACCATTTTGTCTGGCTCAGTCTTCTTGCTATGAAAAATAAATTTTTACAGTTTTACTTTATATTCTGATTATCCATTCTACAGTCTGAAAAATTACTTGTGAATGCTTACTCTTCATGTTTACCTGGCTCTTTGTATCATCTATTTTTTTTAATAGACAAGGATGTCTCTGGATAGTAATGCTAACAAATTGTGATTTCTTGTAATTTTGGTTTAACTTGGTTATGCCTAATATACTGTAATGTCCAATTTAATCTTTACCTGTGTTTGGAACAATTATAGTGTGTCTGTCGTCTTTTGAGTTCACACTGTGTCATCTTGCTTTGGTGCAACAATTGGGAAACTCCATTCTTGAACTGATTTATTTTAGTGAAAATTTGTAGGGAATTGATATCCTTGAGATTTCTGCCACACTACTGGGATAGATTTGGACTCCAGAGGTGTAGGGCAACTTTCTGTGTAGGAAAAGGTTACTGTTTAAGTCTGAATTTCTTACAAAATCAGGTGAGGGTAGATTACTTGCTTCACTGTATTTTTTTTTCTTGATTTTTAACATAAGAACTTAGGTTCTTAAGTGCTTATATACTACCTTTACTGTTCTCATATAATTAGTTTATGGCTCTCACTGTAGCCATAGCTAATTTTACTGTTTAAAATTGTACTTGTTATGAAGTTGAATGCTATAGAAACTATTTCATTTCTGCACACTATATATCTCTATATTCCACAGATCTAAAATGCCCTTTCTAGCTCACTTAATAAATATTCACCTCATATAGCATCTGCTTGCTTTCTTCCTCTACTGTGTGAGAGTAAAGCTTTTTTTTTTTTTTTTTCTAGGCTACAAGTTTTTGAATGTGACCAAATTAGTCATGAGAGACAATGTAATATATATGCCGGTGTTTGTGTACTTTTCTGTCTCGGTAACCAAGAGGCAGCCTATCCCTCTTGTATTTATTACAGGAGAAGCTTCTGCATATGGACAGTATGCAGAGTATTTGAACAGCTAGATTATTGTCTGCATGATTTATTTGCCCTCAGGCTTTGTTTAATTTGCCATGATAAAGCTAAAAACAGTTTCCAAGAATCACCTGGACATTTTATTCCTTCAGCAGCTTTCTCAGATTCTGAAAAGACTTCTAGGCCTTGTGGAAGGTGGCTGATGGGAAGCAAATCATGAATATGAATCAGCATCTCTCCACCCTTATATCCAAAATGCTGTTGCTAGGATCTTCTTCTTCGTTTGCTACTCTTATCACATCATCACCTTTTTGAAATTCACTCTCTGTTATCCTTTCTTTAATTACATTCAAATTCAAGCTGCTTGTGTCTCTCTGCAAGACCTTGATATAATCTTATTCTACCTTTGCATCTGCTCATGTGTTTTGCTGCCTTTGCTTCTGAATCTGAGTTCCAGTTTTCTCTGTTTCACTTCATTTTCATCCTAGATTGTCATCCACTCTGTGTATGTGGGGGGGGTTGCTAATGCTACTTTGTAACCGTGGATTAGGGTATGTTTTTTTCCCTTTCTACTAAATGTATATTTTTTGGTTTAAAAAAAAAAAAGTTGATTTCTGTCAGCTTGTTTTTATTCTCTCCCCACCACCACCCTGTTGTTATGGTCCATTGTAGAAATGAGCAGTTAAAACCAGAAGTGTGTTCTCAATTCATGAAGATGAAGTCTTTGTAAAGTTTCGTCTGGGTCCCCTGTTTATTTGAAATTTTAATGTTGTTAGCTTATTTTTAAATGACACTAAAAGCTAATAGAAAGATTGTTAAGATGTTTAGTTGATGATTAATTATACTTTATATTTGAACAGAAATAATTTTGGTTAAAAGAGATGATAAAGTGAGAAGTCCCTAAGTTCATAGAAATTTTTTTTTTCTAGGTTTTTTTTTTTTAATGTCTTCTAATGAGTGTGAAAATGGAAGGGAAAAGAAATGGATGCTCACTCATTAGCTTATGTTCCTCTAATGAGGGATGCCACAGATTAATACTAGAGAATGAATTCTTGTAACTGGAGGAACATGCAGAAAGTGTTTCCTAAGATGTTTCTTCTTTGGTCTGCCTGCTATATGAGTCCTGTAGCTCAAATATTTTGAGCTTCCAAGTTTGATTATTTCAACTGAGTTGAGGAGGAACATCTGGTGTATTTTTGTTTGGACATGTAACTTGTTCTTGTTTTCTCAGAGTGAGGCAGAAATTTAAAATGCCTCACAGATCTTTTGTATTTCTTGGAAATGCTTACAAGGAAGTATTACAAAAGTACTTAATCCAAAGTCATGAAACACAGTTTTATGTTTAATGTATTAAGACAGCTAATTAAATTAGACATTTTATGAAAATGACATTATATTTCATTTTAAGACAGTTGGATCAAATACAGAAATAAAAGGTTTTATAAGCACTTCAGTGAATAATTCTATGGAAGATCCCCCAAGACTACTGCTGATACAAAAAGAAAAGAAGTGTAGGAAATAATTGAATATACATTCTGTTTTTCTTTTTTGACTCTTAGTGATGCAAAAGATGCAGAGGATCAGATGTGGGGAAAAAAGTTGGTTGTGATATTTACAGCTGTAAAAGTAATTCTAGTTTGCTAAGTAAACCAGATCTGGCATTTTGTGAGAGAGCAAGGCCTGACAATTCTGTCCTTATTTTGAGTGATCTTGGCTACTATTATTCAGTAAATAAGTGAAAATTCAGCCCTTGTTTTCCTCTCCAAAGATTAGTACAAATCCCTTTCTTTTGAATCTTCAAAGTTTTTCTTTTATGTTACAGAGCAAGAGAAGCTTTTTCTTTTTTAATTTTTTGAAGCAAATTTCTCTCTTTCCCACTGTGGTGGCATCAAGAGGCTGGAGACTGTTAGTAGTAAAAGTTGGGGTGTTGTATCTTGAGACTGGGGGCAGCCCAGGCCAGATACACTCACACTCTTGCAGGCTTTAATTTAATTTAATACTTTACAAAGCATTAGATGGGAGCTTCTTTCCCACAATACTTGGAAGGTGTTTAAGGTACTGTGCTGAGGCTGTCCATAGACTTGGGAGTATGTAATTCTAAATACACTTGAATCGTATTTTCAGCTTTATTTTAGTTCTAAAGTGCTCTCTTACATGCTCTCTCAACTGAACTGACTTCTGATTGCAGAGTGGGACCTCTGGATTTTCTTTAAAAGCTTGATCTCTTCTTGGTCATTATGGAGCTTGAAATAGTAGATGACTCATCTGATACCTAGGTATAAGACAATATGCAGCAGAGACCTCTATATGGGTCTCCAGTCCAAACTTCTTTCTGAAAAAAGCTTTCTAGTTCCACTGGTGAAATGAATGCTGCTCAAAAATCCTGGTTTTGTGTAATGAGTATGTAAGAGACAGTGCCAGAAACTCTTAGGTGCCTAACTGAAGATGCTTAGAAATCCTTTGGAAAATTGTGATTAGTTTGTTATTAGCTAGAAAATTGACAGAATATTCAAACAAAGAAGCCTGACTGGCTGGTGCTGAAAGAGCTGGCCCACCTCCCCTGTGTTCTCAGCCATGTGCTCCCACAGGTGGCCCTGTGCTGGTGTCAGGGGTCATTTGGCACTGACAAGGAACTAAACCAAGAGAAAACAAATTCTGTTTAAAAAAGAGAGTGAGTCATATTCTGTTGGTGTAGCTCCTTGAATTAACTTACAGGGAAATAATGTTTTATCAGAGATGGGTAGATCTTTTGGCTCTGAGTCAGAAACATGAATGGTCCACTGCAGTCAGGAAGAGGAAGGAGGAAGTAAGTTCTCCTTACTTGGTCACAGTGACTGCTTAAGAAATTAGAGTTTTCTTCTATGATCTTGAATTAAAAATTCTGAATTCTTCCTGTGTTGGCCTGTATTACAACAAATAACATTATCTATTTGGGGATATGTCTTTAGTTTTTGCTGTTAAGGTCCCTAATAGCAGCTCATAGAAAGCTTACTTTAATTGTTCTTTACTGTTTTTTTTCAACTGGCTGATGTTCACGATACTGTGTTAGACAGGGTTTGTTCATAAATGTGCCCCCTGTGTTTCTGCTTTTCTGGATAACTTCTACGTTTTATATTAAAAGTTGAAACCTGCTGTCTTCCAGCATCATTTGCTTTCAGGAGTGTTGAGATATCCATTTAATGCTCTTGAATCATGATGAAAAAAAATCTTACCAAATGAAAATTTTTAGCTTATAGAATCTGTAGGTATTGATACTTCTTGATTTGTGCTATGAGTTTCATATATATTTATATATACGATCTATATATATGTAGTGCTGAATACAGAGCTTTGAACACCAGATGCAGGAATCTGTAGAAAAATAATCAGTACTTAATAATCTGGAGTAGTGGTTACCCCATGTAGCAGAGTGTTATGGATAATTAAGTTACTAATCATCATTTTGGGGTGTAGATAGAGGCTAAAATCAGCTGAAGTCTAGAGTAATTAGGTTGGGTTTTGTGTCTTCTGAAAGTCTGTATATGTTGCTCAGAGCCCAGTGAGGATTTGGAGACGGTATCTGTTTTTTCCACGTCATATCTACATAAGCAATCTTACTTGTAGTTTATGTGTATATTTGATATGTACAATGTTAGAAAAACTGCCTGTAAACAGTGAAGGGTTGACTGTTTTACATGGCTTTGACAACTTCAATAATTGTGTATTTTTGGTTTTACATTTTAGGAAATAAAATAATGCTAGTGAAGCAATCATTTCCCTGAAGTTCAAGTTTTCAGGCTCACTGCCATTATGGGTAAGTCTTGTGTGTAATGTGTACAAAAATTTAATCTGAATACTTTTAATTTCTATCGAAGACTAAAACCGTTAATGTAATATCATTCCTAGGAAATGTTTTTGGCTGTGTAGCTCAATGTAATGTCCACATGAAAGGCAGCTGCTTTTCTAGTATTCAAAATATTTCTGGGTTTTTTTTCCGTTGGAATATAGCACTTTTCCCTTACTATGTGGTAACTTAAAAATCCACGTATAGGAACTTGAGATTCATGGTATTAGGGTACTAAGCAATGTTTACTGTGCTCTAAGTATTAACGGCTATTGGGAAAAAAATCCCTGTGAAGTCTGTATTAAATAATTTAACTGTATTGTCTTATGTCATTGCAGTGCAAAGCCAGGACTGGGTAGATGGTCTAACTGTGTTTTTGTAAATACGTAGCACATTTATATTGGATGTTGATTTTTTTCAAGCTGTACATGCTTCTTAATGAGTAGACCATGTTGTTATTGTAATCACTTATCAGTGCTTACTCTCAGAAAAAATCCCAACAAACCAACTAACCAAAACACACACATTTTTGTATTGCTTTTGTTTATCTTTTATTGTTACACTATTTTTTTTCTTAAGCTCATGCTTAATAATAAAGTAGCTGAATCTAGGAGTGCAGCACTCTTTCGATTTCTAATACCAGCATTTTGTGTGAGAGAAATGATGAGTCATATTCGATATTCAGTAAATTTTAGATCTTTTCCACAATGCTTTGTTTTCCTTTGTATGATATATACTACCTAGTGGCCACTGGGAATTAAACCTTTTCCAAATAATTTCTAAAAGAGCAATTTTTTTTTTTTATCACTGAGCACTAGAATAGGCTATAACATGATAAAATAGCTTAACTTTCTTCATTGTGGCAAGTTTTGACATGTGTTTTAGTGTGAGAAAGGAATAACTGAGCTGCAGGAATGCCTTCAGTTCTGCCATTAAATATTGCTAGTAAAACTTGCTTTTATAGATTTGCATATCTTAGGAGAGCTATGAATAATAACAGCATGAGTGATGATCAGAGTTACTAATTTTCAGACGAGCTTTCTGATCTGTTAGGAATCAAATTAGAACACTGAAAATCCCACAATGTCCTGATATGACAAATATATTTGATTATATTTGAATAGAGTGTCAAGGAATTCTCATCATTGCTGAATACCTGGAATTCTTGCTTCCTGATTTTAATGCTGAGTTTTACTTGGATCCATGTTTGAGAGATACTGTCCTTTGTAAACTACAGCACTTAGCAATGAATTCTTCAACAGACATCCATTGTGAAGTAGTATGAAGGCTTGCAGTCAATACCTTTGTAGATAAATTTTGTTATCCAGTGTTTTAGATGCATGTTGAGTATAGTACTGTTGCTGTGGCAAGGAATTAATGTAAAATATTAGTGACAAATAAATTTCCCTTAGTGATGTATGTTCAGGCTTTTGAGGTCCTAAGTGTCTAAAGGAGCATCCCAGTGCCAGGGCAAACCTTGTCTAGCATGGCCTGAGGCCATCACAGCTGCAGCAAATGATCAGGATTTAGGATTCTGTGTGAACTTGAAATTTAAGGTGCGTAGCACTCCTGACCCTAAATTGTCCCCTAGGTTCAGTGCTTCTGTTTCTCCTTGTGAATTATTCCTGTCAGCCCTAAAAATACCCTACATCTGCAGTCCTGGAAAAGTTCTGTGGTGTTTTGTTTTTTGGGGGTTTTGTTCGGTTTTTTAAAACTACTGTGGGCTGTCAGTAGATGCTCAGACAGTGGAGGTGTTCCTCTGGGACCTTATATATGCTTCCTATGTGCATGACTGTACCTGTTCAGGACAGAGGAAAAATGATTCAAAAGTACTTGCTTTTCTTTTTCTTTATTTACAAACTGGGGGAAAAGTATGATTTCTCTTAACATCTCATCCATGGACATATTTGAAACAAAGTAGATAAACCTTTTTCTCCCCCCACCTTTCTCTTATTAATACAGCCTGTGGTTCTGTAGTTGTCAATCTTTGTTATGACTTCAGTCTTTTAAAACTGCCATTTAAGTGTGTTTACTGATTAAGCTGTTTATTTCCTTAGCACTGTTAATGATAAATAAAATAAAAACCTTTGCAACATGGCAGTAATTCTTTTTTAATTTGGCAATTAAATATTGAAGTGTAATTTGGACTTTTAGATTTTAGAATAATGCCTGCCTAATTGTGAAATGAGATAGCAATGCACTTCATATGTAACAGTCATTTACACTTATCTGGTATTTTTCTCTGAGCAGATGAACAGCAAGCTTTGAATTCAATCATGCAGGATTTGGCTGTGCTTCATAAGGCCAGTCGTCCTGTATTGCCCCAGCAAGAAACAGGAAAACCAAAGTCATCTTCACCTAAAAAACAGGTAATCTTTAATATCCTTACTAACCTATTGAACACAGAATGTCCTGCTGTGACTTCTATAATTATTTTTCTTGCCAGACCAGTGAGCATACCAGAATGAGCTATTAGTCTCCTACATGTGCTGCCATTTTCTTTGTTCATGTTCTTAAATTAGCAGCAAAATGAAATGGTGGTATTTCAGACCAGATCATACTGTATGCATACAGTGTATGACTGATCCTGATAAATTGAAGATTATAGTGATATTTTGACACTGTATGTGGATTTAAAAAATAATATTATTATTTATTTGGTATTAGACTTTTAAAAGTCAGTATGTGTTAGTATCTCTTATTTGAAATGCGTATTTAGAATGAATTTCATAGGTATATTAGATTGCCCACTTGTCAGCTGTATCACACTATAGAATGTCAGCATACAGCAGCAAAATCATACTTAAGCTCCTTTACTGCACGTTTAGCCTCAATTTTTTGTTATTTCATATGCTGGAAATGTGAGTTCTTTTCAGCTGTATTTTTATTCTGCGGATACTGAACACAGATGGAAAAGTAGTAGATACTTACTTGGTAGGCTTGAACTACTGTATAGTGAGATGAGGAGAGGATATAGATTTTTACCCAAATTGTTTAATAGCCCTGTTGTGTTTGTATACAGTTTATCAAATAAAATGTATGTTTATTTGATTGGATTCTTAATTGAGGGTCCAATATTTCACGAAACTTCCGTTTGTGCAGTCTTATTTTAATCTGCTAAAGGTCAAAGTATTTTAATATATTTGGCTTTTAAACTGTCAAAAAACAATGGCTACATGTTTTACTGAACTCTTTCATTCTGTGCTTTAAAAGCTGTATGTAACACGGGTGCTTTGCTACTGTCGTGTCTCACATCTGAGCTGTTGTGACTTTAGACATTGTAGTGATGGCATGTATGATCCAAAATTACTTGTATATAATATGTTTAGGAAGTTAGAAGAAAAATAGTTGAGCTGTTTCTGAGTTTGAATGTGGTAGTGGTAAGGGGTGAATACATCTTTGTCATTCTGTTTAAATTTGTGCATTTTGAAAGTAATTGCTTGTGAATCAAGTAATTATTTTGGAAGATATAGCATTGTTATTTGGATAAAATTTCTGGTTGAAGGCATTATGTTTTTTCCTGCAATAGCTGCTAATACAATTTGGTTCTTAAAACTGTGGCTTTGCAACACAATTTTATGTCCATATAACTGCAGATATTTACAGGTATCTTTGTTGTTGGGAAATGGATTGCATGAATGCTGGCTTAATTACATGTGTGGGTTTCTATGGTAATCCTTATGAAACAAGATATGTTTCTTAAGCCTGGAACACTTGGCTCCAAAGTATACTTAAAAACCTGTTATGATAGCTAAATCTACTTGCCTGTTCATGGTAGAGAATTCTTTGGTAATTAGTCCCATGCTGAATTTGAAATAATGAATCTGCTGTAATATTAAAATATATTGATAGAAAATAATGTATTTACTTACAGAAGCATTAGTTGTGCTTCAGAATAATTTTTTTATATTTTTTACACACTTTAAGCCTCTATCAGATACCTCAGTTGAAGCAGCTTGTTAAAAGTAGATTTGGTGTGTTGGAAAGGACAGAAAATTCATATGGACTACTTAAGGATTTTACTTCCGGTGTAAAACTGTTGAATGGGATTTCATGGCATTCCTTAAAGGAGGTAGTAACAAACTAATAGTGGTTCCTTTTATCTCTTTTCTTACAGAATGATGTTAGAGTCAAATTTGAACATCGAGGTGAAAAAAGGTAAGGTGGGAACACAGGAACCAGTCTTGTCTTTTATTTATAGAATTTTGTTAGGCTCCAATTATAAAGTTTCAAACTGTTCAAAGTGTTTCTGTGTGTATTTGGTTTGAGCTTTAATTTTGATATGAACCAATTTAAGGAGAATGAATCTGTTTAAAATGTGGGCTCTGAGTATACATAAATGCAGAAGTATCTTACTGTAGCTACATCCTGTGTAATCATTATCTCATGTGTTTACCCTTCAGATAGATGTTTGTAGCCTAGAACAATTACTTAGATCATTAGCATAGATCTCAAACATGAGTAGACCAGCAAATATTTTTTTTTGCTGCATCATGTGTGTAATAAATGCATGATAATATATTCTTACTGTAACAGCCAGAGGAAGAAGCCTGGATCTTAAGGCGCAATATTGGATTGTACTTTGGAGGAACCAATCTGAGAACTGTAATAGGAAAATGTTTTAGCCTTCATAATTAGATTGTTTTCATTAATGATTTTGACTAATAAGTTAAAATTTATTTTCATTTTGTGTAAGGGAGATGAATTATGTACATGCTTAAAGTATACAAATATCTGTCTCTGTATATCTCTGTTCTGATGGCTGCTGAAAAGCTTTTACAGAAGTCAATCTACAACTCCATGCAGAACTTTTGTGGACAATTCATTTTGTCTGTCTCTTTTTGAAATCATAAACCTACAGAGAAATGGTTATAGAATAAGATTTAAAAAAAAAAAAAAAAAAAATCCTGGTTACACTATTTATCAATAGAAATGGTAAATGCCTTAAGTAAAGATTGCTTCAGAATGAAACCTATGCCACTTACGGGCAGTCCTAAGGGTGATGTGAGATAGATCAGTATGTATCCATGCTGTTTACAGTATGTGCCCTCTCTACATTAAATAACAGTAAGTTCCCTTGGTAATAACATTCTTCAGCTTCTTTCTGTCGCTTTTCTGAACACCACATGTAACAGTGCATTGGTAAAGGATGAGTGCTATAAGTAATTTTGATGAAATAAGTCTTTTCAAAACCTTTGAAACTGAGGACTCTTCTACCTAGTAATTTCTTGTGAAGTAAGTGGAAGCATGAATTTAAAACAGAACTGTTTACTCACTCCAGTCTGCACAGACAGTGCATTTTTGCAGTTTATCTTAATTCGCTTTTACAGTGGATTTAAGTTAATCTGTATGAATACAAGCATAAAATAAGTGTGTGAAAAGATTCCTTTCCCAAGCTTATATGCTGATGGGCCTAGCTCTGTTTGGACTGTCCCAAGTAACTTGAGCCTGCTTGCCCAGGGGTACTGGGCAGCTCAGGCTCACTGCTCAGCATGAATTATAATACTTTTGTTGCCTGAGCATGTAGATCTAAAGATAAAATAATGAAATTATGCAAGAAAAATAAGTTATGCAACTCTCACTAGTTTTTAAAAAGGGAAGTGGAAAAGAGAAGTGATTCCAGAGTTTCTCAGTAGTCAGTGTGGCACTCTGTATCAAGGATCGTGCACTATGATGGGTTTAATTCAAGGTTTGCTGAACAAATTGTTAACTACAGTGAGCATTGGTGTTGGGGTTTTTTTTTTAAGATTTTATTTTTTCAAAATAATTTTTATTTGGAAGTGGCCTCACTTCTAGCCTTATTTCAGTGATAAATATTGTTCCCTAAACAGTGAAACCAACTGAAACACTGCAAAAAGGGATGTTTACCCTTTGCTAAATTTTTTGCTTCACAAAATTTGAGTGCTATTCCTTTTTTTTAGTGTACCTTACTAGCTTAGTCACTTCTAAAAACCTTTTTTGTTTAATGGTGTGTCTCGAATAATACGATAGTCTTCTATAGCAAAAGGTCAGTTACAGGCATTTTGGGCTATTTGGTTTGACAAGACATTGAGTTAAAAGAAAATCTGAGTTGTTGACCTGCAGCTACACCATTCTTACAGGAGCACGCTTGAAGCACAGTTAGTGATGGACTCAGCAGTTTGAGCGTGTAATCGTTATGATAAAGATGGTGGTATTTTGTTACCTTCCTCAGATAAGATAGTCCTTTGGATTTCCAAAAAAGTGAGGTATTTAGGAGTAATTCTGTTCTGATGCTTATGCTTATCAGCCTGTGGTACTCCACTGCTGTTTTCTGAAGTAGAAAATTTTAGAAGTTTCTAAAAATTTGCCTCTATAATGGAGGCATACAAAGCTTTAAGTTAAGAAAGAAGCCATACACAAGCAAGTAAAATAGTCATAATATGATTATCCCTTGTAACTTTTACACTGCTTTTCTGTCTTTTTTTTAATGACTCAAAATATGGAGGATAGTGAATAAAGCATAGCCTCTTATGCTGGTCTTAGTAATAAATTTAATTCTAAGATCATTCTTAATAATGAGTTGCCAGATTTTCATAAGTAATGGACAAAAATTCTTTATAATTTGAATTGTGTTTCAGAATCCTGCAATTACCAAGGCCTGTTAAACTTGAAGATCTTGCAGCTAAAGCTAAAGTTGCTTTTGGACAGACTATGGATTTACATTACAGCAATAATGAGGTAATATTCTGTGTTTTCTAAATTCTCAGTGACTTGTACGTTGATTACTTTAAGGCTGAAATTTGCTCATACAAGCAGTGAAAACTACTCTTGTGACAACAAAACCCTAGATTTCTAATGTGTGTGTTCTCGAGTATTTAAGGTTTGTCTAAATTAGGATAGATAGGAGATGCGTATGTTTTATGAGGAGAGTCATATCTTAGTGAATTATGTCTCAGACTTTAGTGGGAATGGGTAAATTGTCTTCCTGCACTGCCACAGTCCTGTTGTGTGACTTTGGGAAAGTCTTTACCTCTTTGAACTTTGTTGTGTTTGTAAATTTGAAATAACATTTACCCTTTCTTGTATACTTTTTTCCTTTAAGGATTAATCTTCTGGGTAATAGAATGCTGCATTTAGCAATTTTTGGATCGGAGAACTAGGCTTAATTGTTGCTCCTCTTAAAGTGGCTGGTTCACAAAGGATTTTTTGGGGGAATAGTGCTACTACTGTCAAGCCACTTAAGTTTGATCAATATTAGTTCTGCCTTTCCTTTAGAAGTAGAGATGGAATTATTAATAGAAGGTATATGTACAGATGCAGGATCCATTCTTAGGAGTTACTTCGGAGTTTTGCCTTGAGTCAGCAAAGTGCATGGAGGATTATTTGTAAGCTTTCTTGTGCACAAATTAATTCCTGTATCTAATCTGCATCTTTGCAGAAGAAAATGCCTGTAATTGCTGTTAGTGACTCACTACCTTACCAGGCACTTCTGTGAAACAGATCCTCAAAAGGAAGAATTCCAACTTTTGAGACTAGGAAGGTCAGAAGAAATGGCCATTCATGATGCTTTAGCCTCACCTCCTTCCTCTGATAGATTTTTAGGCATTTGAGCAGGTTTCCTACTTGTTGACTTCTGCACTAGTTGGCAAATCATCCTTTCAGAAATGTGATGGTATTAACCTGTCATTAGCATTAAGACTGCAACTTAAAATGAAGACTATGCTCATTTGCTATGAAGACCTTCCTCCCTCATTCTCACTTCTTTGCTGTATGAAAGTATTTCAACTGATGTTGTATTTGAGCATCGCTGGCTGAGACTATTTATAAGTAGAATAGATACTGCAGTATTCCTTTGTTATAAGCAGAGCTTGTAATTTACGCTGATGAAACATAAGCCCAATTCTGTTTGTTATAGAATTTAGATATAAAGTTCACTTTAATGGCATAACATTTTCTGTTTTAAAGATACATGTATGCCAAGTTAATTCTAATTAATTAGATCTAATTAATTAGATATAATTAATCAGATCTAATTAATTAGTAAGGTTCTAATGAGGACTGTAGTTGTTCCATGTGGATCAGATCATGCCTGATACACTTCCTTAGCAAATTCTGTTTTTTCAATGGAGAAAGTGATGCAGCTTGAAACAAATATAGTTATAATAGTGTGAGACACAAAAATGTGCTTTATTGTCTAAAAAATTTGGCTTATTTTTATTTATCTTAGACGCTGTTGCACATGTTTCTCTGAAATTTGTGGGATATTAATTTGTACATATGTAAAATGGTTGCTCCTTCATTGTGAAGACTTCTTCCACCATGCTGTACCTGTTGAAGGCATCTTAAGGAAGAGTTAAGATTGAATGTCAGACGATTTAGTGCTAACTTGAGGAATCAATTAATAAATTTTATTTTCAGGTTGTTTGGAATGGAACATAACATCAGTTTATTTGTTTCTCTGCACTTGACTTCTTCATATCTTTCTTCTGTCTTATTTAAGACTTTTTTTCCCCCCCTTTTTGTAGCTTGTAATTCCATTAACCACACAGGATGACCTGGACAAAGCTGTTGAACTGCTTGACCGTAGTGTTCATATGAAAAGTCTCAAGATATTGCTTGTAATACATGGAAATACACAGGTATGAGTTGACATGCTAAATGTCTTTTTCCTCAGTTTTCATATTAAAGCATAATTTGTAACTGCTTATCCAGTTCACTTTAAGCATCTATTAACAGTTTGTATTGACTTGGTTTTAGCTTTTTTCTGAATCCTGTTCCTCCATCTTTGTTTGCCTTCCCTACAATGGTAGAAAAGTGATTCTTTATGGAATGATGATGTGGTACAAATTTGAGAAGTGCATAGAATTTAAGTAACTGTAGTTATTTTAAACCATTCTTTAAGTCATATGTTGGTGAGACTCCTTTGTGACAAGTTAAATATTTATTGTAGCAAACAGTAGCAGTGGACTGTAGACTAAATACTGAGTAGTTTCAGTATTGTCTAACACATCACAGCCGTGATACTGATTTGTATACTAATACATATTGAAAATTAATTTTAAATATTAAGAATGAGCTAATAAAATAGATGAATTCTGTTATAAATTGGTAAGCTTCTTTTCAACTGATTGAAAAAAAGGAATGTTCTGCAAAAAACCTATAAAGTTTGTGAAGTATTCTCATTGTCAGGAATATAAAGTAGTAGCTGCAGTTTAATATGAATGCATTTTCAGTCACCCAGTGTAAATAATGTGGAACCCTTGCCCTCACTGGAAGATTTAGATAATACAGTGTTTGGTGTGACAGACCGAAAAAGGCGACTGTCTGTAATAGGTAAGCTACATATTTTAAAAGTTTTAATAGTAAAGCCTTTTCTTCTGTAATATTGTCTTCATCAAGATCTTGTTCTCAACACAGACTGTTTGAATTTCTCTTACTTGTCAATGACTGTAGAGTTTGCACTCGGGGGAGTGGATTTTGAATTTTAAGTCCTATATATATATATATATATATATTTAAGATACATTAAAATATATAATAAAGAAAATAAACCAAAAAAATCACAAATAAATAAATCTATATAGATTTATTTGTGGTAACTGATGGGTATCCTAAAATGTTGATGTTACTATTCCCCTTTATTTTCAGATACAGGAATGAGTTACTGAAAAATCTGTTTGCTTATATGGCAGTGTGTTCCCTTGCTCCATTTAGGCTACCGTATTTTTTTAACCTTAATATGCAAGCATATGTTTAAGATACTTATTTTGGCATGGATAAAACCTTTTTTCTTATTCATGTTTTATACTTTGATGTTAATTTCCAAATTTAATTATGAAACTGGACAGTTTAATGAATAATTTTTCAGACAATTTAATTTATTATGAACAGAGATATTCATGTTCTTTGGGACATAATACTCTACAAAGAAAAACTGAAATTCTCCAGAGTTGGAAAGGGTTAGTTGACATAGGTGGAAGGGTTTGGATTTTTAATTTGTTTCAAAAGAATAAATTTACCTAGCTAGATATGTGGGCAAACTATATTTCTGTTCATATAAAATTAAAATTCATTTTAATGCCATTGAGGCAACCCTGACACAGATTTTTCATAATTCCTGGATTAGAGATTTTTAAAATTCTGTATTTAAGTCTTGTATTGCATAGGCATTTGGGAAGTTTCTAAAGCAATAAGTGATTCAGGCAGGCTCAGGGCCTATAAAGCCCATGGATTCTGTGTTATCGAAGAGACTCTGACTAGCCCTTTTCCTTCAAAAGGTTCTAATACTCGTGATAGAAGTTCACCTCCCCCAGGATACATTCCAGATGAGCTGCATCAGGTAGCCCGAAATGGGTCCTTCACCAGTATCAACAGTGAGGGTGAATTCATTCCAGAAAGTATGGATCAGGTACCTGCGTGGTTTATTAAAATTAAAGTTTTTATTAGGTTGATTTATGAAATACTGTTGTTTAAGAAGGATATGGAATTGTTGGAAAGAACAGCCAAGAAAATTATGACAGCCGTAGAAAACGTGATCTGTGAGAGAAGGTTAAAATAACTGTGGTTGGTTTAGTCTTGCGGAACCTGTTTTTTCTCTCTAAGTCTATTTAAATATGTTGCTATAAGGAGAAGGATAATATTCTTAATTTCCATGATAGTTGAGTGAGGTGGTGATAGATATAAATTACAGCAAGAGATGTCTATATTAGAAAGCACAAACCGCTTTAATGAGAAGGATATGTAAGCAAGAACAGTTTTACAACTTGCCCAGGTAACTAAAGGAGGTTTTAAAGAAGAGTTTGGATCTATCAGAATTATTTGGACTCAGTTGATACCATGTTGGGGTAGAAGAGGAAAGGAGATGGCAATGAGTCTGGTATAAATAAGCTCTGAGATACTTTCCATGGTCACGTTTTTGTGTGAGAATGACAAATGTATGCTATTTTTTCTCATTATTCACCTGCATTGTTGATGCGGGCTAAATCCCGCTCTCTGAATATCAAAATTGTCCTTAAAAACAGCAGGAAAAGATGGCGTGATGTAATGGCTCCAGAATTGGCAGTGGAGAAAGATGTATTTTAAGGAGGAAAAAAAAATAATGCTACATACCTGAATCACCTCAAGTTCATCGAATCACAGAATGGTTTGGGTTGGAAGGGGGGGACCTTAAAGATCATCTCATTCCAGCCCCCCTGCCATGGACAGGGACACCTTCCACTAGAGCAGGTCACTCAAAGCCCCATCCAGTCTGGCCTTGAACACTACCAGGGAGGGGACAGCCACAGCTTCTCTGTCAACCTGTGCCAGTGTATCACCACCCTCACAGTAAAGAATTTCTTCCTTATGTCTAGTCTAAATCTGCCCTCTTTTAATTGAAAACCATTATCCCTTGTCCTGTCACTACACTCCCTGATAGAGTCCCTCCCCACCTTTTCTGTAGCCCCGTTTAAGTACTGGAAGGCTGCTATAAGGTCTCCCCAGAGCCTTCTCTTCTCCAGGCTGAGCAATCCCAACTCTCTCACCCTGTCCTCACAGGGGAGGTGCTCCAGCCCCCCTGATGAGCTTTGTGGCCTCCTCTGGTCCTGCTCAAGCAGGTCCTTGTCCTTCTGATGCTGGGGGGCCCAGAGCTGGACACAGTGCTCTAGATGGGGTCTCACGAGAGCAGAGTAGAAGGGGAGAATCACCACCCTCGACCTGCTGGTCACACTTTTCTTGGTGCACCCCAGGACACAGTTGGCTTTCTGGGCTGTGAGTGCACATTGCTGGTTCAGAGCCAGTTTTCCATCCACTAACACCCCCAAGTCGTCCTCCTCAGGGCTGCTCTCCATTCACTCATCACCTGGCCTGTATTTGTGCTTGGGATTGCCTTGACCCATGTGCAGGACCTTGCACTTGGCCTTGTTGCACTTCATGAGGTTTGCAGGGGCCCACCTCTCCAGCCTCTCCAGGTTCCTCTGGATGGCAGCCCTTTCTTCCAGTGTGTTGGCCGCACCACACAGCTTGGTGTCACTGGCAAACTTGCCAAGGGTGCAATCAATCCCTCTGTCCATGTTGCAACAACACAAGTTCTTGTTGATGTTGGCACTGTATTCAGAAATGGCAAGAGGCAATGGTTTTTAATGAGCTGATTAAATGAGACACAGATGATAGAATAAAAATAGAGGCAAAGAGATTGTGCAATTTGTTGCACAATTTTAATGACTGAGCTGGGAATAGAGGCTGAATCTCCTAATTTCCAGACCAGGGTGCTATTCATTATCATAGCCACATGGTCAGGTCCAGCCCAGGCCTGGATTCATTCAGTGGAATGATTGCTTTTGGCCTGGGCAAAGTCTTTTTTGGTCACTGGCTGCTCAGACAGACAGATGATCTCTGAGGCCCCTGATGTCCTTTCATCAGAGTATTCAAGAAACTTATAACCTGTCATGTACATGTTACTGTGTAAGCTGTCAGCAGGGTTTAAATACAGGAATTTTACTTTCATAGAAACAGGTTAGTTCAACCTAAACAGCCTCAGGGGCCAGGTTGGATGTTGGGAACCCACAATCTCTGTTTGCTTCTTTCCCCCTAAGTTGCCACATCACCTTGGCAAGTGTTCACCACTCTGCCTGTCATGGCCTGCCACACAAAGACAAGAAGGCAAATTAGGGGTGGAGGGCTTTACTCTGCTCTCCTGTTGATCTCCTTGAGCGCAGCTATTCACACTCTTGACAGCAGACCCCACACTTTGAAGTGGGCCATGGTCTGCCAGTTGGTCCATAGTGTATTAAGTTATAGAGGTAATTAATACAGCAGCAGATGGGCTATTTTCCCTTTCAGGACCCACTGTTCAGCATGAGAAAAGAGAATGTAGTGGCTGAACTTGTAGTAAATGTTGTCCTCCCCAATAGAGTTCAATTTAAGTGTCTGAGTTTGCAGAGTGCAAACTCACTTTCTGGATTTCTTTAATAAGTCCTTCACTGGTGCTCAGGACCTTTAAGATAGATCACACACTATAAAAATTGGAGGTGTAACTACTTAATTTACAGCAAAAGACTGGTGTCCAATTCATAGAAAAGAATAGATGTTATATAATATACCAAAACAAATGTTATTTTAGGAAGGAGCTCATTTTAAGACAACAGATGAGCTTTCCACTCTGTTTTTGAGAGGCTGGCTGGTAAAATAGTCACATTCAACAACACAAAATTTAGATTCTGTTTCTATTTCTTCTGAAAAATAAAACTGTAAAACATTTCAGATTGCTTTACTGCAAAAGAGTAGGGAGCAATGGTTGTCTGTCATTAAACTTAGAATTTTAAGGTTGGTAGTGCAAGATAAACAAAATGAATGAAGGCAATTGAAATAGCTGGTAATGAAGAGGATACTCTTGGTTATCAATCCATTTCTTTTACTCTGGATTAGAATTCGAGAAACAGAGAAAGTGTTGATGTGCGGGGTTTTTTTAATTATGTAATAGATCTGACCTAGATAGTCAGCTTTGACTTCTTCAGACTGATACATGGCAGATTTCACACAGCTCATGAGCACTGATTACTAGGTCATCAGAAGTGTTCTGGGGAAAAAAAATCTTTTTGATGTTTTTGTACACTTCAGTTTCACATTAAAGTTTATTTTATTTGAAACAGGATTTTGATTTAGGTGAAAGGGAGGGAGAGTGTTTATAAATTTCATACATTCTCCCTCTTTCTTCTTCCATTTTCTCTTTTGTTTTATTTAAAATTCTGTGTAACTTTCTTGGAGTCCTAAATAGAGATAAATGTTTAAAAGTTTTTTACAGTATTTGGTTTCAGCTGTTTTCTGACTGCTAGTTGGCCAAACTCAAGCCACTACAGACATTCTGTATATTATGTTCATCACAATCTGTTATATTTGAGATTTTCTTTCTTTGAAGATGACAAAAAAATCCCCACTTGTTAAAACTGTCTCAGCTTTTTATTCTTTAGAGGCCTTATTTTTTTTATTCTGTTAAGCTACTCATGCAGATATTGCTATAATATTAAGAGACAGTGATGTATACAGGAAGAATGTAGCAGTACAACTTGTTATGGACAAAGCATGGTAGAGGATTAAATACCTTAACTGTATTCTAGTTAGATGTGAGAAAGATGATGCAGTCCTTTAAGGATTGCAGAATGCAGTGCAGGTTCAACTATGGCAGCTAACTTTTTCTCTAGTAATTAATATTTCTGGTTTGGTTTTGTTTTTTATTGTGTATTTCAAAACAGAAACCTTCAAGTTTGGTTGTTTGTTGTTTTTGTTTTTTTTTAATCTTGAACTTGTTTGTCTTTCTCTGTTTTTCATTAGATGCTGGATCCATTGTCTTTGAGCAGTCCTGAAAACTCTGGCTCAGGAAGCTGTCCCTCACTTGACAGCCCTTTAGATGGGTAAAAATCACATTTGTTATTTATACTTATTAGATTGCATAATGTATCAGTTGTAACATATAATAATTCTCCAGTGACAGCTATTACTGAATTTATTCCAGAAATTCTTCTGTAAGTTATAGAACATTTATAAAATCTTACTGAAACTTACTCATAAACAGAAAATAGAAGTAGCTTGCTTTTTAAAAACTAATTTATATTTGAAACACAAAAACTTAGACTTCAGATCCTACAGAAATGTACTGGAGATTTTTACTAAATTTTGCCAGTCTTACATAGATGTGAAGTATATTCCATGGCAGTGAGCTGCCTCATCAAATGTACATTTTTCCGGTACTGCTATGTGATGTAAGCTTCCCTTTTTTCCAAGGTAGAGGGTACCCAGTTCAAGAAAGTGGGTAGAATCAATTAAAGAGTTCACCAGACAGTCCCTTCCTTTTCTTCACAATTACTGTCCGTCCCTCTCCCCATGGCAGACTTTCCACTTATTTTCCTTTGTTTAAACCTGTCAGTTAGCAAGAGGTGGTGTGTACTGTGGTGGATCTGGAGATTTGTTTTGATTGACCTGTTAGATTTATGTGTTTTGAGAGGGTCACTGTCAACAGTTTCTCAGCCACCAGGTAAGTCAAACAGAACATACTCCTGTTTGGCTTATGGTTGGTCAGGCAAATAACCTTGATCCTGATGCTGTGCAGATTGGCTAATCTTCTTATGTTGGGTCTTATGTTGCTCATATTGGCTACTCGTTTATTTGGAACTGCTATACAAATAATACTGCTAATTAAATACTTTATTTAATTGTTAGAAAGGTAGAAAGTTGGAAATCATTGCCTGTGGCAATTAATGAGAACTATAGTAGTCCATAGTACCACTTCATCTGAGAATATGTGATTTGGTCAAGGAAATAAATTTTCAGTTAAATAATGAGTCTCCATTTCACAAGCAATAAAACAATAGATGTGAAAAGTATTTTTTGGTTGGAATATGATAGGTTATACACATGCAGGATTTAATGTAGCTACATAGGATAGAAATTCAACCAAATTGCCAAATTTTTAGGTTTTTGTGGGGTAGGGATGAGTGGAAGAAGGGGAAACAAAACAGTCTTAATTCAACTTACAATGTTTCTTCTTCAAAACTTCTTTTGCTTGTTTTTTTTATTTACTTCATTTGTCACCTCTACTTAGTTTGTTTTCCTTTTTTTTTTTTTTTATTCAAATATTTCCTACAAAGATGTAGGTTTTGTGTCTCCATTTAGCTTCTGTTACCCATTAGAGAAATTCTTACCAGAAAAAGGAGGACGTTGTTTTGGTATGTTTATGGAAATATACTGTAATCAGTTGCTCTGGCAATCCCATCCATTCCTTTTGGTGGCTGGGAGTTACATACCAACTGTAGGTAAGAAACAATGTGATCATGTAAGAACCAAAAAATTCTTCATCGTTCTATAACTCAATAAAATTACTCTCTTAATCCTATGGCTTTCATGGAGAAAAGAGTAAATACTTTGAGATGTTAAGAGGTTCTGCGTTTCTTTGGTTAAATTTCCTCAAGAATTTTGGTAGGCTGTATAAGAGATTTTGCCAGTCTATGAACTTATGTTTAGCTATAAAGGTGTTAAAAATGACAATACTCCTTTGTGGCTTTATTTGTAATTCATGTTTTTACTAATATCATTGCTCATTAACACAGTCTGTTGCTTTCTTACTATGTTAAGCTCAATAAGCAAGCTTTTCCACTGTTACTGATCTTGAACTAGTATTGATACCTTTTAGATCTGATTTTCAAAATTGGTTCCACATCACAGGTGGAGGAACTTGTATAGCAATGAATTTTCATCAGTCATAAAGAACTGTGAGACAGTAAGATTAAACATTTAAGTACTAGATTAATAGCAGTTTTTAGATTATGTATATTTTTACACTTCCAGAGACAACTATCCCAGATCTCGGATGCCAAGAGCACAGAGCTATCCAGATAATCATCAGGAATTCTCAGGTAGGCAAAATCATTGGTGTTGTGATTTAACTCCAACCAGCAACCAAGCACCACGCAGCCACTTGCTCACTCTTCCCCTCTCCCAGTGGGATGGGAAGGAGAATCGGAGGTAAAAAATAAAAACTCATGGGTTGAGATAAGAATGGTTTAATAACCAAGATAAAAGAGAATAATAATAATAAAATAATTCTATTTTAATAATGATAGTAATGAAAAGGAATGTAGTAAAGAAGAGAAAGAGAAATAAAATACAAGAGAAGACAAGTGATGCACGATGCAATTGCTCACCACCCACTGACTGATGCCTGAGCAGAAATCCACTCCCCAGCCAATTCCTCCCCATTTCTATATTGAGCATGACATTCTATGGTATGGAATATCCCTTTGGCTACTTCAAGTCAGCTGTCCTGGCCATGCTCCTTCCCAGCTTCTTGTGTACCTGCTTGCTGGCAGAGCATGGGAAACTGAAAAATCCTTAATTTAGGGTAAGTGCTATCTAGCAACAACTACAACATCAGTGTGTTACCAACATTTTTCTTAACACTAAACCCAAACCACAGCACTGTACCAGCTTCTATGAAGAAAATTAACTCTCTCCCAGCTGAAACCAGGACAACTGGACATAACTAGCTTTCCAGAACTCTGGCTCTTGCAAATAACAAGGCTTAGAAGGGAAGCTCACATTGAGAGGTATTATATTACACAAACTTAATATGGTAGTAGAATACAAACCAACAAAATCCAATCCAAATGCACACAGTAAAAGATACAATGAAATATAAGATCTTCCAAATGTTTTCTTCTAGAGTATTATGTGTAACATCACTGTTTGTGTGTATGGTGTAACATATCTGCTTCTCTGAAAAAAACAAATGATGCAGTGGATAGGGGCGCACAACAGTTTGTTAAACTGAACTGTAATGTCCATCCCTAAACTGGCACATAACCTTGGTTAATTTATCTTGGGGTGTTATGGTTTAACCTCAATTGGCAGGTAAGCACCACACAGCCTCTCACTCCCCCACAGAGGGATGGGGGGAGAGAATCAGAAGGGTAAAAGTGAGAAAACTCATGAATTGTGATAAAGACAGTTTAATAGGTAAAGCAAAAGCTGCATGTGTAAGCAAAACAAAATGAGGAATTTACTCGCTAGTTCTGTCACCAGGCAGATGTTTAGCATTTCTAGGAAAGCAGGACTTCATCACACCTAACAGTTACCTGGGAAGACAAATGTCTTAACTCTGAACATCCCCTCTTCCTCCCTTCTCCCAGCTTTTACTGCTGAGCATTAATGGTATGGGATGTTCATCAGCTGTCCCAGCTGTGTCCCTTCCCAGCTTCTTGTGCATCCCCAGCCTACTAGTTGGTGGAGCAGTGTGAGGATCAAAAAAAGCCTTGATGCTGTGTAAACGCTGTTCAGCAATAACTAAAACATCCCTATGTTATCAACACTGTTTTGGTCACAAATCCAAAACAGCACCATAGGAGCTGTTACAAAGAAAATTAACTCTATCCCAGCCAAAATCAGTACGTGGAGCCTTCATTTTCTCCGATGTGAAATGAGAATCACTTTGAAGTGCTCATGACTTCTGTAATTGAAAGCACTGCAAAGTGAAAGGATGGAGAACTATGTGCTGCGCCCATAAATTAATGATCACTACTAATGTAGCTTTCATACAACGCTGGCTTGAATCCAAATTGTTGTGCTTGGTTCAGGATATGAAATGCAATGGGTAACACGAAATTGCTTTGAGGTGTGTCTCATGGACATGCCTTGCTAGAGCATTTTGCTGTTGAAGAGTAATTGAGCTTCCAGTGAATCTGGGGTGTTTTGCGTTTTTTTTTTGTCTATTATATACTTTAAGGCTTCTTTTTATTTTGTTTATGAAGCTTTATCCAAATAAGTCCATGATAGTGTGTTTTTTCTCTAAAAGATTCTAGAGTGTTTAATAGATTGCACCACTTTTAAATGAAAATAAAACTATGTATAAGAAGCATTTAGGTGGCAGTGATAAAATACCAAAAATGTTGGAAATGTCAGAAATCAGTTTGGTAATCTTCATCTATGTTACTTGCATTTCTTTAACACTTTTTTCTAATAAGATGATCTTGCTTTATTTTTTTCTGGTCTTGCCCTGTGGGGTACTCTGATATTTTAACAGTGGGATAGACAACAATCATTAATTCCATATTCAATATTTATGGTCATATTTTGATGTGTACAAAACCAGAATAGTATATAGAGTCAGCAAGAATGTCCAACTGACATAGTCTTTTCTCCTGCCACATCCAGTGCCAGGCTTCTCTAGAGGAGCATGTAGTATTCCTTCCTCAGAATATATTTCTGGTCATGTGTGGCTTAAGGGTTCTGCAGATGCAAGATGCTCTTCTGTGATTTGATGGATTTATTTTTTTTTTTTCCCTTCCACAAATTCTTCTCATCCCTATTTCAACTTGTATAAAGTTTTACAGTATAAATGCTCTATTGTGACAAGAAGTTGTGCAACTTGATGTTTTGGGAAGTGTGCCCTTTGTGATTTTTTTCCTCTCTCTCTTTTTTTTTTTTTTTTTTTTTTTTTTTTTAGTCTAGAGGCCTGCATTCTGTATGCAGAAGTGATTTTGTATCTTTGATCATCTTTGTACTTCTAAATCCTTTCCAGTTTTACTAAATCCTTGGAAATGGAGTAGACCAAAACTTTTTTCAGCATATCTTAATGATTTATAGCATTTAATTTGCTGCTTAGCCAATACAGAGTTCAGCTGCTGCTTTATTGGAACTCTTATCACAGTCCTTTATACTAGCCTACACTGAATTTCATCTGCTATTCCAACATCCAGTCACGTAGACTCTTAAGGGCTTTTGTAATTATTCTGTTGGCTTTATTTCTCCAAGTGATTTTGTCACCTCACTATTCATTGTTCTGTCCAGGGAATTAATGCATAATTAAACTGCATGAGTTGTAGCGCAGATTCCTGTGGAACTGTTTACCATTTACTCCCATCATATGTACTTATCTTCTAACCAATTATTTATGCATGAGGGACTTTTCCTTTTATCTTATGAATACTTTTCTCCTTTAATAATTTTCAAAAGAGGACCTATTGGATGTGTTCTAGTAATTCATGCTGTGTTGACTCATTCACCAATTTTTCATATTTATGCATCTTTAAATTTTATTCTTTGTAATAGTTTCTGACAATTTTCCTGGTGAACTGTAGTTTCCCAGAATTCCTCTAGAAACTATTTTTAGAACTTCAGTAATTAGGCATGCTGTAGTCCTCTGACACTCTTTTAAGCCAAGGGTTACAAACCACTTGAGCATTGAATTCGTGATCCTTTGGAACTTTTGGCAGAATGTCTTTTCAGTTCTTGTGGTTTGTTACATTTGTGGCTGTTGTTCTAGACTCCTTTATGCCCCGATGCTTCAATGTGAAGCATATCCTGGGATATGTTCCCCCATGTTTAAGTTTATAATAGCAAACTAATTAATTTAGTAGATGCTTGTCACATTTTAAATTTTGAAATGTGTGTTTTTATTTTTTAGTAGAGTATGATATCCCAATATTTGAGAAATTTGGAAAGGGGGGGACTTATCCCCGAAGATACCATATTTCATATCATCAACAAGACTACAATGATGGTAAGTGTGAATACTGCAAGACTTCTACGTTATTAATCTGTTTTTCTCTTGTTAAAAAGTGAAGAAGAAAATTTAGATTGTAGTATCTTAATGAACGAAAATATTGGAGAAGATGAAAGCTTAACTTCTTTCCCCAAACTCACTTGCTAAACTTCTAATGATTGATAGAGCTGCTAAGCAGACTTACCAGAATTCATGACTCATATGCACGGCTATGAAAATATTTTGTTATCTTTGGCCATGCATGCGTCATCCTGTGTAAGCTTTTGACCTTTGTTACCCTTTTCTATCCAAGGTGGGTATGTCAGTTAGTTCATCATTTTCTTGTTTTGCTTTAAAAAAACCCAAACACAGTGGAGTTCCTTATTAACAGTTTCCCATAAAAGAGTAAAAAAAACAGAAGAGCAGTGATTTAAACTGGGAATTAACAATTAGCTGGTGAAATCAATTGTTGGAATGCAAGACAGCACCTGCTGATGTGGTGACAAAACTGATTTGGACAGTAATAACATTGATGTAAATTTAACACGTTAAATTTCCCAAGGAAGGAAAGAGGAGCAGCTAAAGGATTGTCTAACGAGGGTGTGTTAAGCACTAGTTCAGAAGTGTTAAGAAGAAACTTTTCCAAAGACCAGATGGTTTCATTTGCAGTATGGAACGAGCACAGCAATAAATGGAATTCTGTTACAGAAATCACGGAAAAACCAAATTGAAGGTCTGCAAGGCAGCTTCGATACAGACCCTTGCTCTAAGGCAGGATTAAAGAGGCAAAGATCTGTCACACTGACTTTTAAGTAACCTGTAAATTGACTTTAAGAGAAGAGCTACTAATTTTCTTTATGTAATTAACTTAAAAGATAGCTTATCTTGTAACTTACCTTTCTCTGTCTTCTAAATCATTTTTCTGGCAAATGAAACTAGTAACTAGTTACTCCATTTTAACACAGTGAAAAATTGGTCACTGCCTTTATATAACACTACATCACACACACATCTCTTTTCTGTCCTTAGTTTTCTTCTTTCAAGCTTTAAGTCATACCTCAGACACTTACAGGCCTTTTTTTTTTTTTTTTTTTTTTTTTTTTTTTCTGGCCTCTTCTCCATTCTTGTAGTGGCCAAAACTCAATAGAGTACTCTAGCTGAAGCTTTTCTCATGGCTGCTTGATGTATAACATAGGATATAACCATAACTTGGTATGTAACAGTTATGTTAATATGTTTCAGAATGACACTTTTTTTCATAGTCATCATACTCACTGCTGTTCAGTCCGCAGCCTATTATAGTTCCTATATCCTTTTCTACACAACTATTAGTCAACCAATTACTTTACGCTTTGTGGTTTCTGCATTTTATATCTCTTTAAGTATGTATGTTGTATTTCCTTTTACTGGATTTCAGTTTGTTGATTTCTGAATCATCTCCAACTTACTAATATCATTGTGAATTTTGATTTTTATCTTTAAATGGAATTCCAGCCACATTTAACTTGATGTCATCTGCAATATTTCAGTGTATTATGTTCTATCATATATACATCATCACTTAAAATAGTATATGGAAGTGGACTGCAGGTAAGCTGCTCTGGGTGTCCACTTAAATTATCCTCCACTTTGAGAAATCACTGATAACTGCTCTGAATCTGTCTTGGGCATACTCTATGTAGTAAATGGGTCTATGCAACACTTCACTAGTTACCCTAAGAGAATGTCCTAATAAAATGGGGAAATTGGATAAGCTACATGTGACAAACCAGTTATGGCTAGTTTATAACCTCATTATCTTCTGTGGTTTATAAAACTGCTTAATAATTTGTTTGCATATCTTTCTTGGAATTTAAATTGGCCAGACTAGTATATAAACCTGAGTCCACTTTTTCAAAGTTTTTTTTCTCTGCCTTCTTCAGTCCCCTGGGTACAACACCTCTAGTGTAATACCTAATGAATCAGAGACTCCTTCAGCTATTTCTGAGTTCTGTAGAATGAAAATTCATCAAGCTATGCTGACCTAAAAATTTTCATCTTATCTAAATATATTAACATGAATCGTGTTAGTCATCTGGTTGTAATTAACCTTTTTGAAAATCAGTGCCCTTTTTTTCATTCTAATGCTGTAAGCATCTCTGAATTATGCATTGCTTGTGATTATTTTTTTTTTAAATTTAAAATATACTTTTTATGGTCTTCCTTTTGCTCCATGTGTAGGTATTTATCTGCATTTAGTTCTTATTAGTTTACAGGGTGAAGATGCCAGCCTGGGCACCACTGGAATGTAAACATATCTCTCACTGCCCTATTTATGAGAAATTTGGTATTTACACCTTAATAGAGCAATAAAAGTAGAGGCAGGGCATTTTCCTTTCTCCTCTCTCAACCCTCTAGGTTTCTGAAGCATGTTGATTACATCTCAGAACACTTCCAGAATTTGGTCCCAATTTTGGTCACTTTAAATATAAGCCAGTTTTTGATTCAGTCCAATCCTTACCTACATCTGTGATGAATGTTTGTTTTCTCCTAGGTGGAAAGTTAAACCAGTAAATTTCATGATCATTACATCCTATCATACACAGGGGAAGATTTGAATTGCATTATGTGGAATTCATAAAGTATTGCATATGCACATTGCATAGCAGTATTTTTTGTAGTGTAAACTTCATATTCTTTGCCTGTCGTTGAAGGTCGTAAAACTTTTCCGAGAGCCAGAAGGACTCAGGGGAACAGCTTCCGATCACCAGTTAGTTTCAGTCCCACTGATCACTCACTGAGCACCAGTAGTGGAAGCAGTGTCTTTACACCAGAATATGAAGATAACCGAATGAGGAGGAGGGGAAGTGACATAGACAATCCTACCTTGTCAGTCATGGACATCAGCCCACCCAGTCGCTGTAAGTTAAGGCATTTTTTTGAACTCCACTGTAAAACTCTCTTAACTTTCAAGTATATCATAAAACTGTCATCAAAATACATGCAACTGAGTAATATATTTTTATGTCTCTAATAGGAAAAAGGCAAGACTGTGCTCATTTTTTTCACTGTTTACTATGCCAACCTTCATGTGCATTTTCACATGGAATTTGATCTGTGATAACAAAACACTATAAAAATATTTTTGATTTGTTAAGGCTCTTGAGGACCAAGAGTTATGAAGGTTGCAGTTACTATTTGTTTTTGCAGATGTTGGTCAAATTTTTTGATAAATTATAGACTTTAACTGGTACTGTTTTATATCTGTGCTGGCCTTTCAGGGGCATATATACTTTATGATGACTTCAGCAGTGGGTACATTTTAATCATGCTTCATTTTAAAAAAAAAAAAATGTTACTAAGTTTGACATGCTTTTTCTGTTTTTCAGATTAGCTTTTGCTAGTTGTTTTATGTCTATCTACCACAAATTATTTTGTGACTAAATACAAGTAGCTCATGTTTTTCATCTTACAGGAAACATTATTGCTTTGTAACTTATGTGGGGAGGTTTAGGACACACTGTGTCTGTTGTTGAAAAATGTAGTCGTTTAAAAAACTATTTTCTATGTATTCCAGTTTTTCTCGATCAGCTGAATAACAAGCTCATTTGAAAACCAAAACATACTTATATTTTCAGCACCACGAGCTCCAACTAACTGGAGACTTGGTAAACTGCTGGGTCAAGGTGCATTTGGCAGAGTATATCTGTGTTACGATGCTGATACTGGAAGAGAACTGGCTGTTAAACAAGTTCAGTTTGATCCTGATAGTCCAGAAACCAGCAAGGTAAGTGATACCAAAGAGACAGTTTGTAAAGGGCTTCTGCTGAAGTGATGTGTTTTAGACTACACTGACATTCCTTTCCTTGAGCCGGATGATGTTTTAAAACATGTTGTGTTCTCATGCCCTTCTTAGGAATTCTGTTTTGTTAGTACCTCAGAGAGTGTTTACTTACCTAATTTTAGTGTTACATCCCATTTTTTTAATTTTCAGACATATCCTTATGCAGTGAGCATACATAACTTAATTTGGTGTAGTCTCAGACTCTAAAATTAAACAATCCATTAAGAAGTGTGCTCTGAAATAGATAATTATTTATGCTTACAGGAATTAGAGCAAGTTCCATTTATAAACAGAAAAATCTGTAGTAATATAAGTGTTCCTGAAAATTAATTCTTGAGGATACTTTGTTTGGCTATGGAAAACAGCTTGAGATTCTTATCTTTTTTTATCTTTAAGAGGCATTTGCTTTTGGTTTTTCATTTTTAAAACTTTGGATATGAGGGCTAGCTACTGTTACTGTATTTCTCTCTGAAGAGCAAAAGTTTCATTGTCAGTTTATTGTCTCTCTAAAATTGTTCTCCTTGAAGTACTGGACACTTGAGGAGAGGAACTATTTAAAAGTAGCACCAATCTTCTATTTTTTTTTTTTTTTCCAAAACCATACTTGCTGCTTTTTACAGGATGGAAAAAGAATATTAGGACTGCGTTCTACACTGTGGGGAGCAAGGCCGGGGAAACAATGGGTGTAAGCATGATTGCAGAATTGAGTGGCTACCAGTTGTAGTTGCTGCTACTAGTGATGTAGGATCAAGGAAAAAAGCCAAGAATCATTTGTGCTGTAGATTTCTAGTGTAGTTGTTGCTATTTCTTTAGAATGTAACAGAACAACTGATTATGCTTTGGAAATGTTAAATATAAAATACTCTCTGCTGTAAATATAAAATTAGTCTCTCTTGTAGCAAGTTTTGTGACCTCACTTGCCATAGCATTTTGTTATGTGTGCCTCTTGATGTGAAAAAAAAAAAAAATCTGTTTTCCTTCTAACCTCAGAAGTACAAGGGTAGCAGTAATAGTCTGTGGTGGATAAAAAGTAAGTTTTGATGAAAGACTTTTAGGTGAAATTTGGAATCCAGTCAAGTTTGACTTTGTGTGTTAGTATTTTTCTAGCATCTTACTGTACAGTCTATTTCAACATATCTTCCTGTTTGCAAAATTTTTAGTATTTCAGATAGCTATATAGAAAGCACCATGTGTGTTAATGTTTTCTTTGTTGTATTTCATTATTACAATAATAAGTGGTCCTCAAGGGCATTTTTCAAGTATAGTCTGTCATCCAGAAAAGTTAAGAATTAATGCTAATTATTCCACTAGAAAGATTTATTTCTTTTTTTCTCCAATTGGAGGGAGGTGATATGCTGCATAATGATCACTGACTTCATACACAGTGATCTCTGCTGTGCTCTGAAACAAACATAACTTCAAAATGAGAGAAACAATAAAATAACAGCAAAATGGTCCCAAAGTCAATTTATAGAAAAACCATAGGGTTTTTTTACTTCCCTCAATCTAATGGTGATATTTTCTTGTTATAAAATATGTAAACTTTACAGAAGCTACAAGAGTATTTTGTTACTTAGTTTGCATAACCCTTTAACCTTTAAAAAAGCTTTAAAAAGATTTTTAAGCTTTAAAAAAATCCAAATCCGAAACATTATTATTACTACATCAAGCATGGTAAATCTTGCCTGTTTTTTCCTTTAGGAAGTAAATGCACTTGAATGTGAGATTCAGTTGCTGAAAAACCTGCTGCATGAAAGAATTGTTCAGTATTATGGCTTCTTGAGAGATCCACCAGAAAGAACACTCTCTATATTCATGGAATATATGCCTGGGGTAAGCAAGAAGGCCAGTTCACTTCAGCCATCATTTCTGCACAATGTGTGAGAAGCACTCACATAGACAGGTTCTGCAGAAGTGCACACAGATATCAAGGAGAAGTGTCCAAGTTAAAAACAATATCCAAAGACGGGTACTGACAAGTGATTACAGCAGTCTATCTTCTCCGTTATTTGTTTGGGTTTTCAGAATTCCACAGTGGTTTGTAGAAAAATTATTTGCATTTGATTTTGGCATAAGAAGTGCCTGGCAATGACCTTGAAAAGACAATATTATCATTAGTAAAGTCTTGAATCTTCCTGAATTTCAGTGTTTTTTTTACTGCGCTTCAGCTTGTGCTGTTTTCTAGTCACAATCTCAAGTGCTCAATTATTTCAAGAAAACAAAAAGTAGATTGGAGCTTGTTTTTTGTGTGGCACCTAGGTATATGCCAAACTTTTCTTCTACTGTTTTGTTAATAGATATTATAAGGTCAAAAAACTGTAGATTTTCATTTTCTCACCAAGTGGGGTCAGCAAAGCTAAATAAAATATGCTTGTATAAAAACATAGGCTTTGTATTTCTGAATAGTTATAGCATTCTACTTTACTGAGCAGTGTGTGAGGGTGTTTGTGGTGGTGGTGGGTTTTTTGTTTGTTTTTCTAGATGATTTCTGGATCTTTTTTTTGTGGAGCTTCTTGAATTTTTCTGATATTTAGAGGATAGTATCACAGAAGTAACCTTAGCAGTTTGTGTGACAAAGGTTACAAAAAATGGTTACAAATTCTTGGTTTAATGTTATTTTAAGTCAAGACTTGCTTACCTCTTAATTATTACATAAAGCACCATTCTCCAGCATGTGGTGGTTTTTTCTCGACTACCTTTTTTCTTCCCAAGTATAAACTAACTAGGTTGAAAGGTATGTGTTTTATCATCATTTACCCATCACAAAAGCTGACAGTGAGAATGAAAGTACTGCTGCTCTCTTTTTGTGTACATCACACTGCAACTAGTCAGCTGCTCATCAGACTCAAAGTTATTAGCTTAACCTTCCAGTATCTGATTTCTCCATCCAGCCTCTTTCTTGTCAAAGTTTGTATTTTTCTCAGTGGAGGTAAAACTGTATCTGTGCTTTTAAGTTGATCTAGAGGAGTATTGCAACTTTAAATGTGTACATTTCTGGCATAAATTTCATTGAAGTTCAACTGTAGCATTAGCCTGCTTGTGATTGTAGAAGTGTTAGTGTATTATACTTCTTGTTTGCCATAGGGTTCCATCAAAGACCAACTAAAATCATATGGAGCACTCACAGAGAATGTGACTCGTAAATATACGCGGCAGATTTTGGAAGGAGTTCACTATTTGCACAGTAATATGATTGTCCATCGAGATATTAAAGGTAATGATAGTTCTGTGCATGGTTTAGTGCTCTTTACTACAGATTATTTTCCAGTCTTTTGTGAAGCACTAAATGTAAGATTAAAATGCAAAAATGCTGACTTAAAATCAATGAGGTTTCTTTCCATCATTTATTCCTGTCACTGTTGTAACTTGAGGGGGAAAAAAATAAGCATCTCTGATGTTCTAGAAGACTTTCAACAATGTTTCCATAGTCTCTGTCTGGAAAAAAAAAAAAAAAAAAGATAAATTTATCTCATTTTTATTTTAGTATTAATAGTTCTGAATATATGAAAGGATGATGTCATTACGAATAGAATGTACAGAGGAAAGCATCATGACTCGAAAGGTTATTTTTACAGAGTTTTATTTCATCAGTTATATAGAGACTACCCAGGACTTCACTGGTACAAAAAATGACTGACAGAGGTGACTTGCCTGATCAAGTGACTCTGACTTCTTCCATTTTACTGCCAGGAAACCTGTGGAAACAGGCATGGTAACTTTTTTGCAGATAGATACTGGTGGCTTGCAAGTGCTGCATAAGCAAGTTACGAATATGTAGGAAGGTGGTGATGTGCAAAATAGATGTATTGAACGCAATACTGTTGTATTCCCTAAAACGTTTACAATTTTCCTGTTGCTTTGTATCAATAGCGTGTTGTTCCAAAAAAGGTTGAGCTATCACAGTCAATTTGTACATGCTGATGCAGATAAGTGTTTTGAACAATCTCTAACACAGTTTGAGATTTTGATTTTTAAGTCTCTTTTTTGCTTTTGGTCTTCAAAGACTTTTTCAGTTGTTTGAAAACTTCTTTCCTGTTTCATTTTAGTCCTCTTGTACAGCGCATTCCTTATTTTCTCAGGGAGGCTCTACAAAGTGAATGGCACTTCCTGGAAAAGACCTAGGATGCAAACCTGTTTGTACAATTCATTATTTTCTAAGCCTCAGAATAGAACAGTAGGCATGAGCAGAGAGAGTAAATTCTCTGGCTTGAAATACTGGGCTGATCTCGCATTGTATCACTGAATCCAAACAGAATTCTGTTACCATTTTCCACCCCAAAATGTTAACGGGCCTTTCATGAATGCAACACTGTGTTCCTTTCCTTCCAGGAGCAAATATTTTGCGAGATTCAGCAGGCAACGTGAAGCTCGGTGACTTTGGTGCCAGCAAACGACTGCAGACTATCTGTCTCTCTGGTACAGGAATGAAGTCTGTCACAGGAACTCCATACTGGATGAGTCCAGAAGTTATTAGTGGAGAAGGGTATGGCAGAAAAGCAGACATCTGGTATGTTAAAAAAATCTTCATTTCAGAATGGGCTCTGTTTCAACAGAGAGTGTAGGTGTTCGTTATCTGAAGTTGGAGTGTTTCATTCTGGGGCTTATGATGAAGAAGGTGGCCCGTGTGAGCACTGGCAGTTGTATTTGGACTGAAACATGGGAATTTTTCATTTGGCCGTTCCACAGCCCATTGATTTAGGGATCTTAAGGGAATCCTTTGAACCAAACTTGTGTGAAGTTAAGATTGCCAGACTCTTTGTAAATCCTGGAGAGGTACTGGGTGAAAGCAACATGTAAAGCTTTGAAGCATCAGTTAAGTCAATGTCCTGAAATGAAATTTTATCACTGAAATACCTTTGATGCAAGGCAGAAAATAAAATGCTGTCATTTAAAGATGAGCACATAAGAATTAATTAAACAGATTTAAATGGGAATTATCAAAAAATAATTTGGTTTATTTAATATTTGAGAATTAAGGGGGAAAGGTAATTTTCAAAAATGAATGTTTGTGATACATTGTGTAATATGATATAGCCTAACATTGCTGCAGCCCAGTGAACAGATGGTTTTAGCAGTTAGACTCCTTGCACTGCAGGTGATATCTGAACACACAAAATAATGGTTAGGCAACAGTAGATGTGCAGGAGTAGTAACACTTTGTGTATTTAAAAAGGAACTATATTATATCCAACCAATGACCATGCTTTTAATGTCAGAGAAATTAATTTAGCCTACTTCAGATCACTTAGTAATTATTCTGCTATACTGGAATAATGGAACAACCTTACAGATTTCAGGTAGTTAACTTGTTCAGTTTTTAAGTATGTATACCAAAGATAACAAATGTTTTTTTTATGGAGAAAATTCTGGTTAAAACTAAGAAAAAGTACTGAAGCTGGACTTGTGTCATTCATTATTGTGTAAAGAAACGCACCTCTATAACCATAAAACTTCTTGCAGGCATCTTGAGAAAACATAAAACTTCTTGAAAATTAGAAAATTATTTCAGCCTGTCCATTTTGCAGTATCATTCACCTGTTATTGGAAGAAGGCTGATCTTGCAGGACATAGGGAACAAAGTTTTTGTAGCCATATGCCTACCCTCTGCCCTCCTAAATCATTCAAACTTAAGCTTTGTATACGAAGATTGTTTAGGATCTTAAAATTTTGTTTAACAATCTAAGTATATTTTTAATGTCCTTAACTAAAAGAGGAAGATACCACTGCAGAACTTTTTAACTTCCATGTCGTGTTTGTGCATTATTCATTGGTGGTAACTTGTGCATTTCTGATGAGCCAGCAAAATACACAGTATAGACTGACTTAAAGCATTTCTCTTGCTTTGCATTTCTGTTAGGCCTTAATGAACGAGAAAGTTTTTGCGTGCATTCAATCCTGCAGATATCTGAAGAGCTTGGGGACAAGGGTTGTTCAGTGCTTGTGGCCTGTATCAGCCTGCTGAACACTGAACAGCAGCAGTGACATAATGCAGCTGGTATAGCCTAGAGAAATACCTAATTGTTTCTTCACTGAGGTAGTCAGTTTTGGCCCAGTGAAGTAATAAAGTGAAGGTGTAGATAGTGATTTATGTAACTTTGAGATAAAGTGTATAGCTGTACATGCAATTTTTGTGCTGTCGAAGTTGCTCTCTAGTTTAGACGCTATTTATTTGTGGTATTTTAGTAGCTCTCTGCTATTTCTTGTTTTCCTGGAAGGGCATGACTGTTGTAACCTGCTGTTTCACTTCTGCCTCTGTTTCAGGAGCGTAGGTTGTACAGTGGTAGAAATGCTCACGGAGAAGCCCCCGTGGGCAGAGTTCGAAGCAATGGCTGCCATCTTTAAAATTGCCACTCAGCCAACCAACCCCCAGCTACCACCTCATGTCTCCGACCATGCTCGGGATTTCTTGAAACGGATTTTTATCGAGGCCAAGCTGCGACCATTTGCAGATGAACTGCTAAGACACACGTTTGCACACTATCACTAACAGCCTGCCTCAACTCAGCTTGCATCTACTGCATTTATTTTCTATTTGACTGCACTTTTATTTTTATTTTTTAAAAAAAAAGGAGAAAAAGACAAGAGAGAGAATATTCTCTTGAATCTTTGTTTCACTTAGATTGTAAACAATCTAAATTTTGTATCTAAAATGAGAATCTTCTCTCCCCCACTCCCACCAGGACTAGAACTTTTTGTTTCTATAATGTACTGATGTGGTTCCTGTAGATAAAGCACTTTAGTACATATTTGTTCCTTATTTAACGTGGAAAAAAAAAAAAAAGACAAATGCTTGGACAGTCAGGAACTGTGTGACTTTTTCTGACACCGCTGACTGACTCAGGGTGCAAGGAAAAACAGACATGCAGCTAAAGGACAAGAAGGTTACTTCTCTGTGATTCTTTATATTGTAGGTACTTGTGGCAGAGAGTTCTAAGTTCTTACTATATTTTAGCATTTTAATCAGTTTCTGGATTTTACGGTTTAAGCTGGAACACACAATCCTGAGCGTTAATGATAAAGCTGGAAGAACTTGGAACTCTTTGTACAGCAGCGTGTCTAACCGGTACTTCTATGTGACCAAAAGAAAACAACAAAAAAAGAACTCAACACTGATGTACTAGTTAGAGATTTTGGTGTAGAGCTATTGTATTATCTTAATAGGAAAACAATTACAGGTAAACAGATTATGGACCCACACTCCTAGGAATACTCTACTGCGAGGGGAAAATTTCTGTAATAGACAAGGGTCAGCTGTTGGATGTAAATAGTTAGGAGAATGCCTCCTGCTGTATCTGCCAAAGAGAACCTCTGTTGCTTAAGCTTGGAGGGAGATGGTTATCTTAGATTAAAAAAAAATAGTGATGTTGAGAGTCAATTCTCCTCCACAATCCCATGAATGGTTGGGGGGGGAGAAGGCAAGTGACTAATCCTTGTGCAGTATATGAGTTACTTAATTCAGAATGAGCTATAAGAAATAGTGTTTTCAAAGCTGTCCAGAGGCGCTAGGATGGAATGTATGTCAACATCAAGTGCCTGAATAACATAAAATACTTCCCATTATGCATTAAAAAAATCTGTTTTAGTAACACAATTCTGTCATCTAGGATGTGTTGAAAATTCTCAAAATAAAGTTAAACATCTTTTAACACCAGGAATAAGTCACTGAGAAGGATAAAACTCCAGTTACATTTTTAATAAGGTAGCAATGATAAATCCACATGAAGGAGGCGGCACAGGACAAAAGATTGTATGAGGTATAGGCCAAAAGTGCAGAGACCCAGCAATTAAATAACATGAGAATGATGACTCCAGCCTGATAATTCAGAAGATTGGTGTTTGTCAGATTTCCAACTGTTATAAAATGTACATTAATCACTTTTTCTATTTCTGAAAGAGTATAATAAAAATGCAAAAGTAAAACTCTGAAATACTGCTTCTCAACTGAGAAGTCCAGGTACTGATCAGGTGTAGTGAATAACTGACTCCTCATAACAGAGAAGTCAAACTCTCATATTTTTGTAGAACACAACATAAATTATTTAAAAGGACATTTGGAAATAAACTATTGGACTACAGAACTGAAATAACGTATACTGTTTTGGATAATTCATTGCTTGCTTTTGTTGTTTTGTAAAGTCAGAGCGGGCTGGTACTGTGAACCTTGTCCACTCTAACAAGGCTCTACCTCTTTTGCATCTTTAGAGGACTGTCAGAATTATGAAGTGCATGGAGATAGGCCAATCAGCTTACCCATTCCTACATGAGATTTCCGAATTTATTATGCTTTCAAATTTTATACCAGAGCATAAGTAGGAGTATGGATCTATCTTAACCACTTTACCTGTAGTGAAGTAAAAATTATTTTTATTTTGTTTTGGTTTGTTTTTTAGCAGTCTCTCCTGAGACAGAGTAGTGGCTTCTTTTTTTTTTTGTGAGGATTTTACCCAGCTTATAATTTTCTTAGTCAGGGTATGCAACTGTAGACAGTTTTCTGAGCATGGGAAGAACTAGTCAGACAAGGGACCGTTAGAAGGCTGAAAGGAAAGTCAACTTGTTTCTCTGTCACTAGATAAAAGCTATGAAAGCAGCCTTTAAGAAGAATTGGTGTGTACTCTGCTGTAAAAGACCTTTGCTTTATAAGCAAAATTTAGTGACAGCAGGGATGGGAAGTTTAATGTAGAGCCTAATATTTTATGTAGGTAATTTAAAGATCATATAATTGAAATGATTGATTTCAAACAGATTAAGAAGGTACTAAAACCAAGGTGATAATGTATATAAAAATCAGTAGTGGACAGTGATGTATGAAAAGGTAAGGAAATTTTATATTACCAAAAAAGGACATTAAAGGGAAAATGTAACCAGGTTTATCTGTAGCGTTTGTGACATTTAAATATACTGTCCTAAAAAGAAACAGCACTCTCTGAAGCTTGAAAATTTTCAGAATCTAGTTTTCTTAATGTGTCCTTTTTGTGAGACAGTGCTGGCTCATGTATATTGCAATATCACTTCCTCATTGTGATTTTTAATTACTGAATAATTTTCTGCTTTTATGCCTTTTCTAAAAATTGCATTCAGTCATGACAACAGTAAGCATTTTGGAGCCAGGAAAAAAAAAAGAATTTGCAGAATGCTTTTTCCTTAATTTCCTTGACATACTAGAAGGCTGCCAGCATAAGGATGGTGCTTCTTAAATGAAGAGGACATTTTCAAGTGGTTTTAGTAAAATTTTATGAATTTAACCCAGATTGGTCTTGAGCTGTTTTTGGGGTTTTTTTAACCCTATGGAGAATTTGTCTACTGACTTAAGCAACTTACAGTAAATTACATAATTATTAATGTAAATTTTTGAGCTAGAAATAATTCTGAATCTAAATCAGACTTTTACCAAAAGGTTAGCTAATATTTATCCCCTACTGGGGTAGTGTAGTAAAAGAAGCTGCATTATATGACGTAGTAGGTCTGTATACAATGTCTGTAAAACACGTTGATTACTAGCGTGATGCTGAACAAACCCTAGTTCTAGAATTTGAGAGGGTGCATGGAATTGCATGCTTAAAACTCCATTGGAGGAGGGTGACAGAGCTAAGATCCTTGCTCACAACTTTTAATATTTTACGAACAAAGATACCAGCATTTCAGAATCATAAATTACTCTTAACTGGTCAATCCAATTACTAGAAAATGTCAATAGAAACAATACTGTTTTGGTTTTCTCTAAATGCCACGATGAAGCTGTGAAGGGTCGAAGTTCACAGTGAGTGTGTATTTTCAAAGGACTTACTAATGAATTTTATTATTCTGTTTGTTGCACGTATTAACTAACAAAAGTCAAGCTACTTCTGTAGTTTGAATGGTGTAACTAACAGTCCTGCTAGAGTGCAACTGAAAGTTTCAGTTGTTAGATCACATTGTTTATTTTTAATTTGGGCGATAGAAATATCCATGCAAGAATTAAAAAAAGGTATGGATATAATAACTGCAAAGTTTAAATATAGTCTTAAAATTTTCATTTTATTTGCAATTTGATTTGTAGCTAAACCGCCCTTTCAGTATAAAAAAAATCAGAGGTTGTTTTTTTTAGCTAGTGCCTTTTATCTGTATGCCTTAATTTTGTTCATCATTGAACACCATATTGAAATATGTCATACAGTTCCATGTCACCAGAAGAGTCTTAGAGTGTGGGTTTTTTCATAGTGCCCAAACCAGAATTCACCTAACTGCACTGAAAAGTGTACGTTGGTCATAAACTGCTGCAGACATATAAAAAGTGGGTTTTAGAGCACTTCCAGAAGGCTTCCTGTGCTAATAAGGTTTTGTATTTGCATTTTGGAGGTCACACACTGATGTGCGTACCAGGAAAAGGACTTTTCTGCCCTCACAGAAATACTGTTAGAGTTGAGATTTAGCTTCCTAGCTCTGAGTACTAGACTCTGGGTTTACTGTAGAGACCGCAGCAGAGTTCTTAATGGACTTGAAATTGTAGTTGGTACATACGTAAATGTGGTACTGTATTAAAAGCTTTTTAATTCCAGTACACAGGAATATGATGTGTCTAAGCAAATCAATAGATTTCTCAGTGAATCATGCCCATTAAATTCTTTCCTGTGCCTTTTGGATAATCCTAATCCTGCCGTTGTCTTGACTGAAAGCCTTGTAGCACCTGTAGGTACAGCACAGTACAGCAAGCCATTCTTTTGGAAAACACAGAACAATGTCTAACTGTGGCTTCAGAGACTTGAGCAAATTGGTCAGATCTACTGTTATTTATAACCAATTTCTTACTTTTTTAATCTTGAAAGTCTTTGTCACGCATATAGAAAAGCATTATTTGTGTGCTTGAATGTAAGTCCCTATGGTGTTTCTGGAAAAGCAAAAGTATTACCAACCAGTATTGTTTTTTCTTACTGGTAACTTGCTGTCTTGCATTAATGACAAGTCTGCAGTGTAAAATCACATACACTTACCAAAGCTTTTCTATCCCCATATACATATAGCCAAAAGTGATATTTCATGGATTAGTACTGTTATTTATAGATATCTATATCTCCATCAGTAAGCTATTGCTAACTGAGTAAAGCAGGTACTAGTAAAATGTGGTAGACACTGCCCATATTTAAGAGATTTGGGTATTTATATATTTGCTGTTCTGATGTGCAAAATTCATGCCATCATTAAAATGAAGAGTTTGCTTTTCAAAACTCTTAACAATCTTACTGTTGTCATTCTAAAATGAATGCATAGGCTCGGTGACTAAACCTGGTGACCTTTATAGCCGGGTTTGAGCTTTGGGACATTTAAGGAATGCCATGAAGATAAGCAGATTTATGATCTGAACTGCTCTGTGCACCATAGTGAGAACACTTCAAAGCTGAGTCCGCTTGATGTGGCAGCCAAATGTCACCCACAGTTACGGGGGTGTTGATGCTGCCTTCAGGAGGAGCCACAAACACACACCAAAGGGAGCTGTCAGAATTCCTACCAACCCGGGATTTCTGCATCAAAATCCTTGATGAGAAACAAAGGAGCTCCTTCCTCTTTTTATTTACCCCTCTTGGCCTGCACGGTTTGTTGTTCTTTCTAGCTGGCGTAACTTAAATACTGCATAGGTGGTGGCCACTGATAGCTCCTGAATAAGGTGCAAGTTCATGTACAGCTTTATACCCTGTCACTTGAACCCGGGACGCTGCAGCTACCCACTTGCTGGAGCAACCCTTGGGTTTTCTCTAGCAATACATACATATACATATTTGAGGGTTAGAAGAGATGGAAGAGATGAGGTTTTTTACGTTTCAAAGCACTGATGCTAGCAGTCACGCTTTGGCAAAGTCTTAGTTTTCATAAATTTATGTTAAAAGAGGAACTGGATTAAAGCACATTAAAATTGTATCTCATGGTTCAGCCCTTACATTGAGTCCACTGATGAGGATTGGAAGTCAGGGTCTGTTGTGGAGAGATAAGGAAAAGGATACTCAAACTCCAGAGTGGATATTCATGGGAAATATTTCAGACGTTTGTCATGTCTTTTACCCCAAAACTTGATGATCCTTTTCCCCAGAGGTTATATAACGTGGATTTAAAAACAAGGATTGTATTTTCTTTACTGAACAGGAGTTAGATTGTCAGAGCCCTAGTATTTCTTGTTAATACCAGTAAAAAAAAGGGTGTCATCCTAAAATTGGAGCGGTTTATTAAAGCATAGTGTCTGTCATCTCAGACCTCGCAGGAGTCGTATAACGGAGTATCACTGTAAATACATGGAGGAGACTTAGATGAATCGGAATGTAGGCTTTTAGTTTTCATGAAGCTATGAATAAAAATTTGTAAATTTACTCAATCTAATGTACATTTTTATGTAGCCATTAAATTCTCTATTTAATCTATCAGTTTCTCACTGTAAATGTTTTTACTCTCAGTTGAATGCTGGGCACAGTTTGTAATGTATGTACACAAAGGTGTTTTTTTCTATCAACGTTGACTTTTTTGCACATTTTTGGAAATATTTAATTTGTACACTGATTTAATACTCTGACCAATTGTTGATGGGTGTATGAGAATCACGTGTGTGTGCAATGTACTACTGTCTGGATGTATGGGGTTTTTTATTACTTTTGAGATGTTGCTACCAGTAACTGCACTGCTGTTGCTGCTTTACATGGAATATCTTGTGTATAAAACAAAAAAAAAGATAAAAACAATTAAAAAATTAGCCTATGGTTATCTTGGTTGAGGAACTCAGGAGTTGAGCATTGCTTACTAGTTCCGTTTGTCTAACAACCTTCCAAACTTAAACAACCCCCTTGTAATTCTGTGTATGCATTGAATGTGTGTGTGTATATATATATCTCCCAGTAATCTTATTCCACAATTTCATTTCTACATTTTTATGAACTTGTTTTTTAAGGGTACTATGTTTAGTTAGAATAATTAAAATATATAAAAGCTTTGAGAGATGATTTACTAGATAAATATATTTTCAGCTGGCTGATGTTCAAAATATTTTTTTAATTTTCGTTTTTAACCATTCGAAATGTATTTGTATTTCCAAAATCAGACACGAATTGTACTTAGAAATATATTAAAACACTCTGTAGGGACAACAGTGTGATTTCTCTTTTAAGAATTTTGTACTTTAGGACAATGCGGAGCTTCCCGTTGGCGCTTCCCCCAATTTAAAAGCCTGTGGGTTTTAATTGCTGTTCCTTTGAGAAGCCGCCCCGGCCCGCCC
>NW_020799107.1:22149865-22217040 GCF_003259725.1 Athene cunicularia
GCGCCGCAGCCCCGGGCGGGTGACAGGTGGCAGCCAGTCCGCCCCTCACCGGTGGCGTTTGTACCGATAAGGCCGTCTCTTACCGGTAGGGTTTTAAGGGAAGCTGACAGGCACGTGTTTGGGTTTTTTTCCCCCATAAAGAATCCGGCGCTGTGCCGCGGACCGTCCGGCAAAGCCTGCGGGGCTCTGCGGCGTCAAGCGGGGGCACCGGGGAAAAGGGTTGTGTGGAGGGAGCGTGCTCCTGAGGTTGGCCCCGGCGCCTCTCTCGGAGCGACATTTGCGCTGGTTCTGTTGGGGTGGGAGAGCGCGGTACCTGCAGCGCCTGTGCGGGGACGAGCCGGGCTGTGAGCAGCGGGAGGCCACCCCAGATAAGGCCGCCAGCCCCTGCGGGCGAGCCCCACGCGAGGCGAATTGCTCCCCTCCCAGCTGCTGGTCCGCTCTCTGTCCCGCATACCCTGCTGTGGGTGCGCCAGCGACTGGGGAGGCGCTTCTGGGAGGGAGCGGAACGCCTCGTGGGAGCGACGGCATTGGCTGGTGACACAGGTGGGATCTCTTGTTGCTGTGACACAGCAGTGGGAATTTTGTGTTGGAATGAAACAGCCTTAATACAGGCTGGTCTCATTTTCTGCAGCTGGTACCATGTTTTCTCTGTGCTGAGAGGGACGTTAATAAACCTGTCCAAGGCTTGGCCACTAGTACAAGCGTATAGAGAAGAGGTGGCTGCCCTGCCAGCATCTGCAGGGTGTCTGTAACTGAATGCTGTGATGCCCAAATGCTATCTTTCCTCTTTAATTCAGTTCATGTAAAATGAATGAGGAGTTTGGTTTCAGGGGAATAGGGCTGGAAGTTTGCTTCTGCTCAAGCAATTTCCTTAGCATTAAAAAAGAATAAACACCCCAACATGTCTGTCTGGAAGAGCTCCATCGATCTGGGTGTGGTTTATTCTTAGTGCCATAGAAGGGACACGGACTAATCAATGTCTAGATCCTTGCAGAAGACAAAAGTTGGCTGTGTCTGCTTTCTTCTTTTTCTTGTAACCTTGTCATTAGGGCAAACACTTTTTTTTGGAACCCTGTGATCCATTACTCCCCAAATAGTGGACTGTCTCTATATCATAACATCTGCTTTATAGGAAATTCCTGGTTCTGTTCAACTAACACTTGTGCCTTCAGCAATTCTTTTTATTTCTGTAGGCTCCCGATGGGCATATTTTTCTGGAAGCCTTTTCTCCAGTTTACAAGTATGCACAGGATTTTTTGGTTGCTATTGCTGAGCCTGTGTGCAGACCAACCCACATTCACGAGTACAAGCTGACTGCTTACTCACTGTATGCTGCTGTTAGCGTTGGCTTACAAACAAGTGACATCACAGACTATTTACAAAAACTGAGCAAAACTGGTGTCCCAGACGGAATAATTCAGTTTATCAAGGTAAGACTATTTTTCGGCATTGGGAATATATCTGCTGCTACTACTAAAACCCTTCCCTGCTGCCTCTGCTTAGTTGATTTATGTTTTTAATAATTCATTGTTTTTACGTTCTTCTTCTGTTCCATCACTGTTTCAAGAAAAGAGAGGTTTTATCCAATTTTTTGCCTTTTTCTGTACTATATTGCTGCACACATATTATTTCCACAATATATTCTGTGTGGGATTTATATCTCTTTTTTTAAAAAAAAAAGTGTACCCAAGCATCTCTGTGCATACTTTCAGCCAGTAGAAATTGTACGTGGGGAAAGTTTCTTCAGATTTGCTCTGGAAGAAGAGTGAATGTGGGAAGCAGTCTGGAATAGCCGTGTGCTATAAAACATAGCCTACCTTATCCTGCAAGTATGTTTTTGCAGTCTTGGAAGCAGATTGGAATTGGGTATCAAAACTGAATATCTGTGACTGATCTGTGTGAGATGATGTGTACGTCTTCTGAAAACACCCTTTCAGGTTTGTTCCATAAGTATAACAACATTGCAAGTAAACATTTTAACATACCATGTTTCCCCACAAAGACCTAAACTGCATTGCAGTGTTTGATTCCAGATGTAGAATCACTCTTTTGCATATTCCTAATGACTGCTCTTGTTCTTTCAATAGCTGTGTACTGTCAGCTACGGGAAGGTGAAGCTGGTACTGAAACATAACAGGTAAGTGGCTTTTTCCTTAACTCGTGTGGCAGAAGAAGTCCTCCAAATGCACAGCTCTGCATAGTGAGTGGTCTTAGGAGCTGTTGAGTCTTAGAGCTCCCAACTGAGTGCAGCATCTATCAGTACAAGAGCACTTTTTCAGTTGTTGAAAGCACTTAATACGTTAGTCAATTAATTCAGTTTGGCTGTCCTGAACTACTACTGGTTATCACTACATTTTAAAGAGTAGGTTAAGCTTGTTTCTTTATTGCTTGGATTTGCAATATATCCTTAAGGTTTTCAGATGGTTGTTTCATTCATTCTTTCCTAATCTAAGTGAGCCAGGTTAGACAAATTTTTCTAAAGGTGTCCTTCAGTCTTGTGCATTCTGACCTGTAATCATTATTCGGGAAGGATGAGCAAATCCATTGGCAAGAGGTGCGTGTTTGTTGCTGTGTTGAATCTGATTTGTTTTAAACCCAGAGGGTAATGTTGGAAGGGACCTTGAGAGGTCAGCTAGTCTAGAGCTGACTAATTTTATCTAAACCTGTGATTCTGCAATAGGGAGAGGGAAAGGAAGGAGACAGCAGAAACCTAAAGCCTACGTCTGTACCTTGCCTTTGTTTTCTCTTTCTCTTTTATTTCATTTGCAAAGTTCTCTGTTGTCTGGACAGGTATAGATAAGCCCTGGGACTATAATAAAATGCTCTGCTTGTGCTGCTGCTTTTCTGAACCTGCTGCTTTGTGTAGAACTAATGGTAGTATTACTAGCAGGTTTTTGTCTGCTTCCTAGGTGTTTCTGAGAAAAAGATTTCTTCCATGCCACTTTTGTCTCTTTTTGTCTCATATTTTAACTATAATCTCTAACCAGCATCAGTGTTGATGAATTTCCAGGGAGAGAAACAGTTTTGGGACACACTAATTTAAATTTTTAGGTGGTTTGTTTTTTGGAGGTTTTGGATTTTTGTCTTTTGGGTTTTTTGGTCCTGTGGGCAAGAGTTTAAAGCACAACATGCAGTGTTTTCACAGACTCACCTCAATTCAGTCTCAAAAAAATTGCCTTGTGTCACATGTGTCCTGGTTCAGCTAGGATAGGGTTAAGTTTCCCCAGCAGACAGGGGGAAGGGATCTCCAGCTGGGTTATTCATCCCATGCTGACATCAGGTCCAGCCCAGCAGTGCGGGAACTTTTTCCTTTGTGGCTTTGGTCGTGGGGAGCACGGGGCTGTCTGTAACCATTGCGGTATTTCTCTGTATATCTTTTGTCTTGTTCACTGTTATTACTGTTTACTGTTGCTATCATTGCTACTGTTGTTGTTCAGATTGTTTATCACACTGTTGTACTAAATTTCTTATTTTAACCCAGGGTTTCTGCCTCACTGGCAGCCTGACCGGCTGAGGGTGGGGAAGGGGCAATGGCAACATGGTCTCTGGTCCCAGCAGGGCTTAAACCAGCACAACATGTCACAAATAAGATACATATGTGAGAGCTGTCTCTAGGCAATTCTGGAGTTTTCCCACTCGTATTATGCTAGAGAACATTTGAGCAAGATGAATAATCACATGATGCTTTTGGTATGAGGCATCTTTTTAAAATTTTGATTGCCATAATTTCTTGATTTTTGTATCATCACCCCCAAGATTGCATACTTGAGAGTGCATCTGGGATAGGTATATATTTAAGCATCTATATCACTCTTCCTGTAAGTTATTCAGTTCATTAGTTCATAAAAACGTTTTTCTTTGTTCTTTAATTTTAGGTATTTTGTGGAAAGTACCCATCCTGATGTCATTCAGCAGCTTCTGCAAGACCATGTAATCAGAGACTGTCGCCTGAGAAATGCTGAGGGTGAAGAAACAGAGCTTATTACAGAGACATTCACAAGTAAATCAGCGGTATGTTTGGGCGTGTTTTAAAGTTACTGAATTAACAGTGGATAAACTGTTTGAGTAGTTTAGAGTGGTTATTGTTTGTTGTATCAGCAGTTGCTTTCAGTTCTGTCAGCAATGATCTCTGCCTCCCTAATGAGCTCAGATTGGGGGGTGGGGGTGGAGTGTGTCTCTAATGAAACCCTTGGTGAAAATTCCTGTCCCATCTATTTCAGATTTCCAAATCCAGTGAAAGTGGGTTTGGTCCGTCCACATCACAGGGAGCAGATGCTCAGATTAAGCCAGATGTCGCGGCTGACTTATTTGAGTTTTATGAGCAGATGGACAAAGATGAGGAGGAGGAGGAGGAGGAAACACAGACAGTGTCCTTTGAAGTCAAGCAAGTATGAACATTTAGTCTCTGCATTTGTAGCTTTGGGGAATGTGCTCACAGGTCAGAAGAAGACTCCAGAGACTAAGGGAGGTTCCCCCATGAGCAGCTTAGTGTTGCTTTGTGCAAGACAAGTGAGAATCCAGTGGAGGGCAAATCTACTGTTGGTTTCAGAGCTTTTGGGGATATTTTTTCTTTTTTTTCCTGTTTGTTTTGTGATTCATGCAGAAGGAACTCTGTGGTTCTGACTTAACTTGAGAAGGGTAGCTGGAGGTGGGAGCAGTCTTGGCTTGAACTTCAGAGAGCTTTAGTAGAATTTCTCAAGTTGGTTTTGATGCCTTATTGGGAAAACGAGAATTTTTAAAAAAAGATAATGTAGTAGCTATTTTATTTATTTTAAAAAAACAACCCAACAATCTTAGTGAATGAATCAGCTGACATTGTGTATATGGATATGGAGATTTTCCAGATAACAAATGTGCAGCTTTGGTAGGTCCTTCTGTGTAACACACTGAACCTTTTGTGTCTGTTACAGAGCTCTTTGTTTCAGGACTTCACGGTGTAGTTTAGTCACTGCCGGATAAACAACACATCTGAGATTAATGTGTAGTGTTCTTCCATCTGTCTAAATAGTCCTGTCTAATATCGCTTGTTATTTAAAATACTTTTTTAAGGGGGGGCAGGGGTGATCACAAATAAAGTTTTTGAAAGTAACTTTAACTTTTGCAGACTTCATGACCATAAAAAATAAATGTTAACTTGAAATGGTACTATGTATAATTCAGCTGTTTGGGGGGAAAAAAAAAAAAATCATTAACTCATATGTGGAGAATTTACCATCTGAACCTTTGTTTCCTCTTCAGGAGATGATTGAAGAACTTCAGAAGCGTTGTATCCATTTGGAGTACCCCTTGCTGGCAGAATATGATTTCAGAAATGATTCTGTGAATCCTGATATTAATATCGATTTGAAACCTACAGCTGTCCTCAGGCCCTATCAAGAGAAAAGTCTAAGGAAGATGTTTGGAAATGGGCGAGCCAGGTCTGGTGTTATTGTCTTGCCATGTGGTAAGTTTCTGGGTTGGTATTTAGGGGTTTTGTTCTTTATTCATCTGTAGTGAAGTAACTTTTGAATATGACACCTGCTTAGATTTCAAACAGTAGTTCTTGAGAAAGAAATGAGGAATGTGATGATTGGTACAACCTGTAGGAAATGGTGGAAAAGGAGACAACAGGAGACTGCATCCCAGTGCCTTTGGTGCTGGGGATGGAGGAAGCACATAGGAAATAGAGCGAGGGCCTGAGAGTGTGTAAGGGATGCTGGAAGAAGCGTGAAGGAGGAATGGAAAGGTTTAAGCACTTGCTGTGGAGGGACCGAACATAGCTGGTGGGGGCAGTGGGATAGATCACATTTAGGGGAAGCTTTCTGTAGCCACTTGTAATTTAACATGCTTTTGAAATTAAGAAAACATTAAAATGATTGCTTCTAACTGGCAAAGCCATGTTTACAGTTATTTTCTTGAGGAAATGTGTGCAGTAGACAATCCACCTGGCTTTTCAGAAGCGAATACTCCGTTTCTGTAAGACTATACAAGACTATAAAACAACAATGAAGAATGTCCTTATATCATTCCATATCCTCTCACAGTTTTCCTGTTTTCCTTAGCTCTTTTCTTTTTTTTCCTCCCTCCTACTCCAGTGATATTTGAGAGATGACTAACGATCATCACTCTTCTTCCCCTGCAGGTGCTGGCAAGTCTCTAGTTGGCGTGACAGCAGCATGTACTGTCCGCAAGCGGTGCCTGGTCCTTGGTAATTCTGCAGTGTCTGTAGAGCAGTGGAAAGCCCAGTTCAAGATGTGGTCCACCATCGACGACAGTCAGATCTGCCGGTTCACTTCTGATGCCAAAGACAAGCCCATTGGCTGTTCTATTGCTATCAGCACATATTCCATGTTGGGCCACACAACTAAAAGGTCCTGGGAAGCAGAAAGAGTAATGGAGTGGCTTAAAAGTCAAGAGTGGGGCCTTATGATACTTGATGAAGTACATACTATCCCTGGTAAGGAAACGGTGTCCAAACCTTTCACGTTATACACACTGTTAATGTTACTCTGCTCTTTTAGAAGTGCTGGTTTTTTGTTGTCTTATGATTAATACAGTGAGTAAACCCATGGCCTTGGGTTCTGAGACAAGTAAACTGCCTTGTTCTTTCTTTCTTTCTTTGTTTTTTTCCCCTGATACTACAAAGTTTAGCTGTCCATTAGTTTTCTGAAACTCTTCAAATTAGGTGCTGTGTTTTCTGTAATGGCGGTGTAAAATATATAATAAGTGCCTTCTCATTTTGTGTAGGTTAATAAATTGCTCTTAAGATACCTGAATTACTTATGTATAATATTGATGTAGGCAAATTTGAACAGGAGAGGAATTCATCTGCCGCCTTTTCTTTTGAGATGTAGTAGCACTGTAGGGTAGCTTTTAATATCTATTTCTACTCAATAAAATCTGAGTAACCATAGTGATTACTGTTCAGAAATAGCTGTTGGATTTGAAATTACTATGTAATTGAGATCTATACTCTTGGAAAGCCATAATGTAGTATTAAAATCTGTGGAATAATCCTGGCTAAAAATACTCCCCAGGATTCTGTTAGCTGCTGTACCTCATTCTCATTATTTCACTTGAATATAATTTGGTGTCTGCAGGAATGATGGATTTCAGAAGTAGACCTTAATGATTAACTGCCATTTTACCAAAGCAGTGTGTTGCTGCCACCATTCTTTCACTTTTGTTCTTTACTGGTTTCATAAAAATTAAGGCTTAGAATCCCCTCTGTGATCTCTAGCAATACTAAAGAGTCCTTGTGTCATACTTCTTCCTATGAAATACTATATGACCTAAAGCAAGCCATGTGACCTCTGAATATATTTTTATTTTGGGAAATATAAAATATAAATATGCCAGAAGGTTTACTAGGATTTTCAGATTGCACTGAAGATGTAAACTAAAGCTGCAATTAGTACAAAGTTTTGCTGTAACACAGATTTGTTAGAAGTGTGTGTGAAATGGGGTAAAATTTCCCAGCACTGCTTGCTTTTGTTCAGGAGTTGATGAAAGTGTTTTTCTTAAGTTGCAGTATTTGTCTTCTAAATCCATTCAGGAAAGTAAACAGAAAATTTGTCTTGCATTTCTTAGCAAAAATGTTCAGACGTGTGCTCACTATTGTACAAGCTCACTGTAAACTGGGGCTGACAGCTACCCTGGTCAGAGAAGATGATAAAATTGTTGACCTGAACTTCCTGATCGGACCAAAGCTCTATGAAGCCAACTGGATGGAGCTGCAGAACAGTGGCTACATTGCTAAAGTCCAGTGTGCTGAGGTGATGCTCTGCTTTTTGGTACTACTAGTGTTTATTTAGTATGCTTATAACTTTTTTTTTAAGGAAGATGTATAAAATAGTAAGTATTTAACTGGGAAAAAAGGTGCCCTTATGACTTTGACTTTTCCTTTACTTTGTAGCTTAGTCAGGGCTGTGCCTGGTCAATACAAACACATGGCAAATGGAGTAGCCACCTGTTCTTCAGAGTGACTTCAGCACGCTCTCTTTGTGGGGATTGTGGTGCTTAATCAGCTGTCTCCAAGTCAGCATTCAGAAATGTGAACAGAGGTTGCAGTTTTGTCGACTTACTTCGATGCAGTTGACATTCGTGTTGTCTGACTTGACTTACCGCAAGTTCAGGTCTCTGTGGTAGCGTTAACATTGTGTTATGATGAGCGTAACATCAGGTGGTATGCTGGAAGATGCTTTATAGAGACTTCGGCTTGCAGACAGTCTTTCGTTGTTTGGGGAAAATTCTTGTAGCTCTTAAAACAAAGACAGTTTAAAAAACATAAGAAAACACATGCTTATTTCAGGCCTGAATATCTGAGGGTGAAAATTAAAAACATAAGACTGAATCTTACCATTTATTTACAATATAATGGTTGAACTCTGTTCTTTCCAGTGTGTGGATGAGAGAAAAATCTGGCATCAGATAAAGTGGAAACCTTTCACACAGGCACATTGGAATGTTATAGTAACCTTTCTGCAAACATATCTGTTACTTCTCCAAGCCATCAGTATTTATGAGCTGTATGTGGTTTCTGTGTAACCATCAGTGGGTTTCTTTTTCATTAACTTGTCCAGATTCCCCATGAATAGAAGTAAAGTTTTAGCACCTACATGTTGTGACAGAGTTTCATAACGTAAATGTCTCCTGTTTTTTTCCTGGGGTGCTTTTTTGCTGTCTTGCTACTTTCACACACTTCTCCCTTGCTCTGGTACTGGAATAATACCAAATTGGCTATTCTACAGTATATATATTTTAGAAAATGGAGTTTGTAGAATGAAAAAAGCCCACAACTATTTTTAAGTAATGTAATGCAAGTGAAGAGCATCTAGAAAGTAACTAGCTTGAAGGGAGAGTAACCAGTCTGCAGGTTCAAATTTGACTGTTTAAGCACTTTAATTCTGTCTTGGGAGCATAACTCTTCTCAGTCTCTGAACTGCCCTTTAGACTTTGAAAAAAGCAAAGAATCAAAAAAAGCAATGTTGATGACTGATAAATAGCAAGTCTAATACATGCACAACTGTACTGCATATTTGTTTGGATTTTCTTGACATGTTGTTGAGAGGTAGCATCTTTAATGAACGACTTATTCCTGGTAGCCAGGGAAAATGTCTGGTTTGCTCTTGAAGTGCGGTTCTTTCTAGGTGGCAAGAGAGGGCAGTGCTGCTGTCTGGTAAGGCAGGTCATGGTCATTGCAGGTACTAGTCTTTCACTGCTCTAACAGAGAACAAGCAACACACTTAAAAGAAGTTTAAAAAAAAGAGAACAAACCTGTTCTTTAATTATATTTTTCAGAGTTTTGTAATTTACAAACACTCTTTTTTTCCAGCCACCTTACTAATTTTTTTGGCTTGGAGCACGCATCTTGCAAAATATAAAAATGAGAAGATCGTTGTGGTGAGAAGTAGATCTCACCCATTTCCAAATCCAGAAGAGTGTAGACATAAATGAAAATATATTCACTTTGCCAGGTAGTCAAAGGCATTAAGCAATAGATTAATTATTTTACTGCAATCAAATGTTATTTATCTCATTCTCACGTTGAAATACTCTCTTCTGATTTAACAATTTTATATCTTTCATGTAGACAGCATACAATAACAATGGAGCCTATTCAATGCATAAATTTATTGTTAATGTAGTCAGGGATGAAAAAAAGCCTCATCTAGCATTCAACTCACTGGAAAAAAATGTTTTGAAACAAAAAGTAGTTCTTAACAGTACAGAACAATAGAGGTTGTTTAAATAAACTCCTGTGAATTGTCACATAACTTTCTTAGCTGAATGATGGTTATGGAAGAGGCTTTTCTTTGCAGTATTCTGTTAATTTGTACCATGCAATGAATATGGGGGAATAACCCATGTACCACAGAAGGAATATCTTCTAAATTATATGCACTGCAGGGTGTCATTATATGCTATAGATAGTGTCATTGCATTGGCATAAACTTTTTACTTCATAATTTTTTCTATTTTCATGCTACGGTAGGAAAAAAAAATCTCAGTAAGCTTAGACTTGTGCAGTACTGTGATCTGTATTTACATAATAAAATAATTGCTTAGGAAAACCTGTTGAAATATTCTTATGAATCCTAGTGTTCTGGAAGTTGTAGACTCAACAGCTGTTAAAGTTCATTCCTTTGTGGGTATATGAAAATAAGATTGATAAATTTGTTCTGTAATGGAGACTAAATGTGTCTCTTAGCTTTCATAATATGGATGAAAATTATTTTTTATGGGAAAAGCTTTGACTGCTGTGACAGGGAGATTACACAGTTCATTCCCTTAATTATTGTGCTGTAAAAAGTAGTAACATACAGTAAAATCATTAAGTATGAAACATAAAGGAAGTATCTTCCAGTCCTGTCCCAATCCCATTGCCTGTTTCTGTTGTGGATCTCACTGCCAAAGCATTTTGGAAGGTCAGAATATTAATGATGTTAAACATTTGGCAGTGCTGGAGACTACACCATTGAGTAGCTTTCATTTTGGTACAGAAGTTACTGTGTTAAAATCTGTGGCTTGTACCATACAGAAAGCCATAATGCATTATTGTCTCCCAAATATCTTTTCAATTCCCACTGGAATAAAATAAACTAATAACAGAGGGTTACTCTGTGTGTGTGTGTGCATGTTTTCTAATTCTAGGTTTGGTGCCCAATGTCACCTGAATTTTATAGAGAATATGTAGCTATCAAAACAAAGAAGCGAATACTGCTGTACACCATGAACCCAAACAAATTCAGAGCCTGCCAGTTCCTGATTAAGTTTCATGAGCGACGGAATGATAAAATCATCGTATTTGCTGACAATGTGTTTGCATTGAAGGAGTATGCAATCAGACTTGGGAAGTAAGTGTTCACAGCCAACAATGGCGCTTATTTTCCTCCTTCCTGGAAAATTGTAATCTCAGAGCTTTCAGTAGTCTTTAGATATTTCTTGTAATACTTTGATTTAACTCCAATCCTCCTATATAAAAAGGAGCTTGGGAGGGTATTTTTTTGGGTGGATTTTATTGGCACTGCAACATTATTTTGCTGTAGAACCGTTTGAAAAGAATCTCTGATTAGCACTTGCCTCAGAGGAGTTTTCATCTAAGATTTCTCTGGAAGACTGTTAGTATTTCTCCATTAAAAGCCAGTGGAAAAAATGAGGGGCTTTAAAAAATATCACTAGAACTGTCCTTGAACAGATGGTAGCTTCCCCTATTTCTCTGAGGCAAAGGTTTTCAAATAGACACTCCCTGGATCTTTCAAGATCTTTGGGGATCCAAGACATTCATTCTTCTTCAGGTTCTCTTGGTCTAAACCTTGTCTAAAAAACCTAAGACAAACTTTTGGGGATTCTGTGCTGTGGCAGTGCACTGTCTAGATTACTACTGTAATCTTTTGATAAATTGAAAGGATATTGCTCCCATGAGCTTCTTGGCTACATTAAATGACTCCTTACATGAGTGTGGTTACAGAAGGTTGTATAAATAGAATTGAATGAGGGGTTAGCTTCAGTGTGTCTGTGCGGTTTGGGGGGAGGTGATCAGGGAGAGTGTTTGCTAAGATCAGACATAGAGCAGTTACTGGGGAAAATAAGTATAGAAGCTGGCCTCATCCTTTCTTTGACAAGCCCAAATAGCACCTTGCTTGCTGGAAGCTGTGGGGCATTTTAACTGTGTATGATTTCATGTCTAGGAATTTCAGCGGTACTTCTTAGTAAAACCACAAACAAGCCTAACATTTCCCAAAATTCATGATTAGTTTTGACTGTAGATTAACAGCTGCGTTGTGCTGGCTTGCTGTGACATCAAACAGTAAGCAGAGCTAATGATGCTGGATGAATTCCAACACCCGTGGTCTCTTTCCTTTTTTTTTAATCTGTCTGGACAGCGATTAGCTGTAATGATGCCTCTGGAATGTTTCTAACAGTGTTCAGTGCACCACAAACAAGCCTTTAGCAAAGACGATGCTGGGAGGGGGCACTTGCTAAGTAGCACAGCAGTTTTTAAGTGGGGTAGTTGCTGTGGAAGCATGGCAGGAAAACCAGGTGAAGAAAGGTGCTTGCTTTTCGTGTTCTTGAGTGAATTCTCCATTTCTCACATCATGTATGGAGCTCCAGGTTATAGGGCTGTCAGTGTTAGAAAGAAAGGAGGTTTGCAGTGCTGGATAAAGGTGAGGGAGTCTTTATTTTAACTAGAGAATATTCTCTCATAGTTTGCTGTGAGCAAGCTGAAGCAAAGGGAGCTGTTGGTTTGGGTGGGGCAGGAATTACATGTGTAAGGAGGAGAGAGCAGCCTGACGGGTGCAGCAGTAGTGGCCTGTGCTGGCCCAGCAGCGGGATAGTTCCCACTGCACTTCTGTGACCTGACTGAAGCACTTGGGGTGGGTGGGTTCCTGCGAGGAGGGAGAGATGGCCGTGGTCTGGCCAGCTCTGCAGCTTCTCCCTTGCCCTCCTTTCTCTTGGTGCTGGCAGGGAAAGGCCATGCACATGACAGGAATTATTTTCACTATAATTTTGGGGCCACAGAATTCAAATCTGTTTTGCCAGCTTTTGCTCTGTCATGAGTTTGTCAGCCATTATAGTATAGCTCATGTGCTGACTGTTTTTTCATGGTGTTATTAATATGTTTAAATCACTGTTTCTGAAGGACTATGCCTCTGTGGTTTTGACAGTTATGTCAGTTAATGGGAGGGGGATCTATCTTTGCAACTCCCTCAATTGTCTTTTTGCAGTGAGGAAAAGGAATTGTTTTAAAAAAAAATAATCAGTCTAGTATTGGATGTTGTAGGTTCAGGAAGGTACTCAGTTATGTGTTAATGAATTATTGTCAAGTAGGGTCCATAAAATGGTTGATAGACAGAAGTTCCAGGTTATTCTGTTCTTAAAAAAATGTGTTTGAACCCTTCTTGGTGGCTTTAGGAAACAGAAGGCTCACAAATGCTTTAATTTCAGTTTAAAACTTCCATTTAAGTTTTGTTGGGGATTAAAGTAATCACAATTTAAATATTAAACAAAATTTTAAATAAGGCTTAAAATGTTACTGAATGCTACTAACTGAATAATAACAGTATTGTTTCAGAGTTGACTCATTTGCCACTTTCATTTTTTAGCTGTGTTTTTCTAAAAATCTGCTTAAATACACTAAATAGAAGAATTAGATTAGAGGTGACTAGGATTGTTTGTTAGAATAAAAACTGGAATAAAGTTTGTAGTGAAGAAAGCAAGAGGAGCCAACACACAGGAATTAACTGATAAGAATACAAAACCTTAGTGCTGTGCACTGCATGTTTATGTTCAGCTACCACCTGTGTATGTGCAATATTAAAAGTTAAATGAAACGTTTGAGGTTGGTTCCTTGTGTTAGAAATAATGTATGTAAGTGTGAACAAAATAGAAATTGTAGAACTTGATTCCTGGTATTTGGAGATGCTTGTTAATGAGCATTTGGAAAAGTAGCGCAACAGATGAAAAAGTAGTGGCTATGTGCTCCTGCATGCCTCTCATTCTTTATGTGGGCTTTGCTGTTTCTAGCTGCTTTTTTTTTTAAAAAAAACCCTCTCCGCAGGCAGGAAGAAAACAGCCAGAAATTTTCTTGGAAAATTCATAGTAGCCCAAGTTACTCATGAAGTTTGTGGGTGACTGAGAGTTTGTGTGAGCCTTCTGGGTTAAGATATTAAATGTTCCAGGTGATTCATCATCAAACCTTAGAAACCTTAGGTGAAATGCCACTGTGAGCTGTTCATGGCCAAGGAGTTTTTGGGACCTTGTTCTTATTTCAGTAGGTCCAAAAGGTATTAGGAGGGGCAAGAAATTAGCTTCAAAAGCAAGAATAATTTTCCCAGAACAACATCCAGGAGCCAGCTTGTGATGCTGAGTGTATCATTGGTAGAGAAGCCTGGATTTTCAAGTGTTTAAATAGGAAGCAAAGGTTGCAGCTGTCAATGTGCTAACTCAGTAGATTTGAGGGAAAAAAATCTCTTATTTTAACAGCTGCCTTCAGTCTTTCATGTAGGCTTAGCAAATGTATTCAGTCTGTTGATATACAGCTTCACTGGTGCATGTAATTGCACAACATTTATAACTGTCAGAATTTATTTCTGGCAGACTGGGTTGCTGCAGAGGGTTCCACAAACAACCGGGTAGCTGCCATAAAGAGCCAAACAAGCTAAAAGTAAACCAAGCTGTAGCAAAATCTGGTTTGTTTTTGTATAATTCAAATGTGTACTGCACTCCCTGCCATGAGTATTTTAGTACTTCATAAGAGATGGTTAAGAAATCTTGAATTCATTTACTTTGCATATGTTCTATTCTTTTCAGACCCTATATATATGGTCCTACTGCACAAGGTGAAAGAATGCAAATTCTACAAAACTTCAAGCACAATCCAAAAATCAACACTATTTTCATTTCCAAGGTAAGTGAGGACATTCAGCATGTCCCTGTATCCATCTTCGGTGTGAACTTTATTTAAGAGCAAGTTACACATGCATGTTGTCCATTGACATCTTTGTATCACAGCTCACAAAGGTGTACTTTGTATTAAGTCTTTGCTGATGACATATGGAAGTACGGTACTGCTCAGAGGCTGCTTCTCTGTTACAGGTAGGTGACACATCCTTCGATCTGCCTGAAGCCAATGTTCTGATTCAGATTTCATCCCATGGTGGGTCTCGAAGACAGGAGGCTCAAAGACTGGGACGAGTGCTGAGAGCCAAAAAAGGTAAATGCAGTGGGTGTTGAGCTGTGGGCCTTGGGTTGCGGTATCATAGAACTGCAGAGAAACTGGATGTACATGCCACTTGTTTTATATTGCCCTTGGATTATGTTTTAGTCAAAGAGAATGTGCCTATATACCAGTGAATGGAAATGAAGCATTTTCTGGGTCAGAAAGCTTTGCATTGGGAAAACTTCCAAAGGACAAAAAATGCTGAAGGAAAATTAATTTCTTCTTTGGTCGTTCTTTCACTTTTTCTTGATAATTTCCTCAACATGAATTTGTTTTTTAAAAAATCCTAGTACTAGTCTTAAAAAGCAAGTCTCTAGAAAGCACATTTTTGAGACTGCAGATTACTTTCTTTAAAAAATGGGATTTAGTTTCCAGATAGCTGTGTTCTTGCAAAGCATACCAAGGAGCTTTTTGTTTAGAAAAATGATTCTTAAAATACCTTCTACTTGGATTTAAGGTCTGCATACACTTATTTTATGTGCAGTTTATGCTTGTTACAGCTGAGACCTTGTTTAAAAACACCTACGGAAACATGAAAAACATTCATGTTAGTGAATTAACAAAGTCTTAGTGAAATCTTGTTTTTTAAAAGAGGACCCAGTGCTGGTTGGGTCATAGATCTTAGGGACTGTTAAGTTTAAAAAAATAAACTATACACATCCTGGTATATCATTGGGCTTTAAATAGCCCTGTGATTTCTTAGCTAAATATCTTTGTCTCACCTTCTTTAACGCGAAACCACTTCAAACTCCAGTTTACATTGATAAAACTTTTCCTTTGTCTTTTTATATTGATTTTTTTGGACATTTGTTACAATACTTGCTCTTGACCTTTTACTTCTTTACATACTAGACTTTAAAATAACGTTATCTTTCACATTGCCTAGCAGTTCTTCTCAGAGCACCAGTGTGATTGTGTTAGTCTACATTTTCATTTTTTCCATTTTTTCCTTTTTGCCCATTCTCAAGTTATTAAGAACAAGAGTAGGAATTTTCATTCTTTCCATGTATTTTGTCAATCAGTTTTTGTAAGGTCTGGGTGCAGCTAAACTTTGCAAATTATTTTTGTGTAGAGACAACTTATTTAAACACCTGTTTTAAGTATTCAGTCCTTTTTTGTTCTTTGTTGCAGTGTTCCAAACAGAGCTAATCACTCAATGTTGTTGTCTCCTAGGCATGGTTGCAGAGGAATACAATGCCTTTTTTTATTCTCTTGTATCCCAAGACACTCAGGAAATGGCATATTCAACGAAGCGACAACGGTTTCTTGTAGATCAAGGTTATAGCTTCAAGGTAACTTGTCCCTTCTATTTATTATACTTGGGGCCTAAGAATATAACTTTCATACTCTTTCATGTTGGTATTAGGTCAGATACTTCAGAATTCTGGTTGTGTAATGTATTAATGAAAGTTTTGCTTGCAAGCAAGAACTGTTCCAGTATTGTTTTCTCATCTATATTGCTGCGAGGGTAGATACAAGTAGCTTAGCATAGCTTCTAGAAAGGTAAGTATCTGAACTTCAAACCAAGCACCCGCTGGTGAATGAAGCAGAATGTTTCTTGCATGGTTGGTTTATATTTATGCTGTTCAGTTGCCCACCCGTGCAGGCCTCCTGAATGCATTGTCGTACTGGTTATGCGTAATGCGTTGTTGGTAGGTTTCATGTCAGAGTGGCCAGCAGCTATTCAGAAAACATGCAAAATATCACAAGTCACAAGTAATTTCCAAAGAACTGCAGTCTCAGACCAATATTTTGCTACGGGGAGAAAGTTTTTTTCCTTGTGGCTAATGACAACATACAACAGGCAGGATTCATTCACCCTACATTCATACATCTGACTCTGGGAATCACAAGGTTAGGTGTCTGAAGTGTCTACCAACCCATTCCAAAACAAATCCCTTTCGGGGATCTTTGTCCACACACTAATCTTGTGCACTGTCTCCACAGTGCTGCCCAAAGCCTACAGTGGTACAGAAAATCGTTCAGGATGCAGATGTGTTGATACAGTGGTTCTGTGTTAGCAGAAACTGGAGTTAAATTCTCTGATTAGGAGCCTTCCCAATAAGAAACACTGCAGAGAAGAAGAAGAAGAAAAGATAAGGCTCCCATATCTGTCTTTAGGGAACAAGATCATGCTTAGGGCATTGACAGAATCATGCAAGGATTGCACAAGGTGCAAGGGCACGCAGCCTCCGTGGGATTGCACGTGAGCATAGCTGTTAAAGAGCTTTTCCTCATGAGGTGTACAGGCACAGGCACTACAGGACATCCCAATGGGTAAAACCGCTCTGAACTGCTGCTGTGCTGAAATAAATTGCTCTGTAATCACTGGCCTATTAAAGAGAGCTTTAAGGAGGTCCTTACACCAAAACAGACATGTCACACTCCTTATAGGTAAAAACCTTGTTTTGCTTTGTAGTGAAAGTATTTTGACAAAATTATAGATCAGTACTAAGCTGCAACTAATTACAGAAAATGCATCTATGTGGCTATAGCCAAGAAGATTAGAGAAATCCCTTTATGTATATTTGAATGCATTGGATTTGAGAACTAAGAGGCTAAAATAGAGGGATTTTGCTTTGCAAGGAACACCTAGTCCTAGGAGTTTTGGTGTAATACAGAAAAAAACCCCAGTGCAAGTGTCAACTGAGTATCTGGAGCAACATTTTAGCTGAGCAGTAGTGGAATGTTCTTTATTTGCAGTTTAGGAACAAAATGTTTAGAATATGTATTTTCTGCTGTTGTCCAGATTTTAAGCTTTAGCCATAGCTGGCATCAAAAAATAATAGGGCTGGAAGAAACTTCCAAGAAACCATCTATTCTGTTTCTTCATTCCAAAGCAGGATCAACTATGTATATGTCCTCCCCAGCACATGTTTACCTTCTTACTCTTCCAAATCTGGAGACTACCTCATCTTTAGGTAATTATTTCAGTGCTGATGTCCTCTCCTTCAGAATATTTGTTCCTAATGCCTAAATTACTAAAAATTCATTACTCCTTTTAAAAGGGTAAGAGTTTTCAAGTTTTTTTCTGAGAACTTAATTTCTTCTTGCCATCTCTCAAAAGCTGCATTATCTGTTTTGCATCAAAAAGAGGACTGGAATAAATTTTTTTTTTTTCTAGATCACTTATTTTGTCTGTAATTCTTAAATAGGAGCTTTGTCATCACAATTTACTGCTGGGAGTCTAATTATCTAGTGGTTTTTTTTTTTTATTAGCTAACGATAGTTTAATTACTTAGGTTTTTATTTAGAGACTGAATGTAGGATATATTAAATTTTAAATCAATAGCAGAACTCCTCACTTTATCAAAGAATTGGGGATAACTCTAAACTTGGCATCTGTTGAACAGTTTAAAACGAAAGATGACGCAGTGGGAATTCTTTCTGTTCTATGAATCACATTAGCACTGTTTTGCAACCACAACTGGAAACTGGCTAATGCAATTTAAAACTGCTTTTCGTGACTCATTTTTCTTTATTTTTGAGATAATCATAACACATATGCTTCTAATTGAACAAGAAGGGGGAACCACAGTGTTCCTTTAGCCATATATTAGGACAGGTTGCTCCCCTGAATGGATTCTTAAAGCTTAGGGAAATTTCTCAGAAAGACATCCATTTTGAATTAGAAATTGCCATTGACAAAAACCCACAAGAGTGATTATTCATTCTAGTGTTTCATTACCTTGTTTTTCAAAAGCAGTACTTTGTGTCTAATGTGGATTTGTTTTGCCTTAAACTGTATTTGTATTGTTTTATCTGTCTTTGTGATCAGATCCCCCAGATTACTGAAGCAATTAGTATTTAATTGTAGTGGCTCAAGAGATAGACTGAAAAAGAAAGATGAGGAGGGGGAAACACTACATAATCAAGTAGGATGTCTTTCTCAAAACCTCTTCAAGTTGGAAACAACGGGAAAACTGAGATTCTCATGTATAAACATGTGGTTACCAGAATGCATTTAACTGCAGGAAAAATTCTTGTGAAACTTTCAAAATACTTCTAATTAAGAGAGCAAGCTGCCTATTGTAAAGCTTTATAACAGAAATTTGAGAGCTTTTCAGTTCTTTGGATGAGGTTTTCAGCTAATGGAGTAAATGCCACTATATTGCCAGTAGATGGCATGTGCCCTGCATCCATGGTTATCAGATGAGTTACTTGAGAGTTTCATAGAGAGCAAACATAACAGCAAAGTTACCTTGTGTCTAAGTACACAAACATGGAGTCGTTTTGCTCTGATGATGATGGTTTGTTGCAGGTTGAGGCCTTGTTTCTCAACAAGTGATCATACATCTCGATTTGTTAGGGGTTTTATTCCCATATTCCTCAATGTATTGCTAAAAATCTCAGTGTCTGGAAAGCTAGTGGATTATTTTTGTTAAATATAGTATAAAGTACTAGTTCTTAAACTAGACAAATCTAGAGCCCACAGCATGAAGCTAACCTTGCAGTGAGTTGAATGTGCATCTGAGATTTATGTGCTTTGGTCAGGTTCTTGGTTAAGCTGGTATGGACAGTGTTTGTCTGACATTCTCTGTCCATAGCTTTTCTTTTGTTTTTCTTTTCTATTTTCCCCTTCTTTTTTACCCCAAAGGTTTGTATGCATTTCCAGCTGGAATATAACAAGGGATGTATGTGTGTATATATATGTACATGACTTAGCAAGATTTCATATTTATCTGTGCTACCCATAGTGTTAAGCTGTCCAGATCATTAATAAAAGTTCAAAGGCAGTTCCAACAGGATATGGAATCAGAAATCCTTGTCTTGGTTTTGAATAGCTAACAGTGAGGAAGAAGAGCCCTCAACTTGTACGGTGCTCTGGTTCTTAGGTAATAACAAAGCTTGCTGGCATGGAAGAAGAAGAACTTTCATTTTCATCCAAAGAAGAACAGCAGCAGCTTCTCCAGAAAGTCCTGCAAGCATCTGACCTGGATGCTGAGGAGGAAGTAGTCGCTGGAGAATATGGTTCAAAGTCGGCTCAGGTAATGAAGAATGCTTTGAAAAGGATGACCACAAATGTGACAGAACCAGACCATTGCATTCTAATTCTAAATGTGATGCCATCATTGATGCACTAGTGTCTTTGTGAAACATTGGAGAACAGATTTTTTTTTTAAGTTGCATTAGCACTTAGCTATTTGAGTAATTCACTTGTTGGGCACTAGAAAGAAGTTAGATGTGGAATTCATGTCCTTCTGGAGATAACAGATCTATTGTTAGAGAATTGGAAGTAAACCTTCTAAGTCACAAGCAATGAAAATATTTTAAAACATTTTTAAGATGCATGTATGTCACAGCACCTACTCTTTGTAGTGGCACTGTGCTCCTTGAATCATGCCCTGATTTCCTCATGCCCAGAGGACAGAAACATAAGGGCCACTTCTGTTCATTTTCAAGAGAAGTACTGTTACTGTAGATAGTAGTTTGACACTTTCAGCAAGAGATATTAAAAAAATAAATAGCCTGAAACATTTATTGATACATAAGTTAAAGTCAAGGTACAATGTGGTAAATTTTTTTTTCGGGTTAATTTTTAGTTAAATGGCATTGTGATGAAATGCATTAGGAATTCTCACTCTAAGTTCTCTTTCCATATTAAACCTTACATATGTTTGTATACTTATGGTAAATGGCAGCCAGTGACTTTCATTGTAAAAATTCTTCTTAAGAAAAATATCGGAAGGCTTTTTGGCATTGAGGTCACTAAATGAACAGTCCTGCCCAGCAGCCAGTGGGCATCAGTTGTTAGAGTCAGTCTATCTAATCACACACCAAGCACTTACTTTTTTTCTCCTCTTACTTGCAGGTGTCACGTCGTACGGGCACGATGAGCTCTATGTCAGGAGCAGATGATACAGTTTACATGGAATACCACTCTTCACGGAGTAAGGCATCTTCAAATAAACACATCCATCCGCTGTTTAAACGCTTCCGGAAATGATGCCCTTCATGTGTGCATTTTGCTAAGACTGTGGATCCATGTACCTGTTTCCATAACTAAAAATAAAGAGTTGAAATTTCTGATAGGTCCTTCAAAAGACTTTTTATATGCATCTATATAGCCACATATTTACTTAGCAATATATGTGCTTTCATGGGTGAATGTGAAAGGCAAAAAGGAACTAAATCTTACTGCAGAAAATATATTATCCAGTGACTGGATCCTGGTTATACCTGTCTGTTTTTCAGGGTAATTTAATAGAATTTATTTTTATCAGCTAAAGACCCTTTTTCAGAAGACTTCTGGAAAGGTTTTGTAAATGAAGTTTGTACTGATGTTTGAAATGTTATTTATCTGATTGTTGTGTCTGCCCAACAAAATACTGTTTTTTAAAATGCTTAAATAAAAATCATTCACTGAGCTGAACAAATCCTGATAGGAGCACTTTACATAATATTTTTAAACTGGGAGCTAATTTATACTTACAGCTTAACCTGTCTTAAAATTCTACTGTTTGGAAATACTTTGAAGTTCAAAGACAAGGAGAAAGGGGGACTCTCTTTCCAAAGTGAACTCAAGTAAAGCATTAGTAAATACAAATACAATCTGTGCTCTGTTTTCCTCATTTTTCTTGCTGCTTCCAAGAAGCTGAAATAAAAGCTCTTAACCTTTTCATTTATATTCTATTTATCAGCCATGCAATAAAACCATCATAAGTGCCAAACAGTGCATTGTCACTGCAGAAATTATTGAATCAAAAAGTGTTTTGACTCGTCAAAAGGTGAGTTGGAAGCAGAGGTGTGAAGAAAGATTCCTGAGATTGTTTTTTTTTTTCTTAATGAAGACTGCAGTGTGTTTCTAGAAAATTTGAGGAGAGGTGGGGGTGGTTTGTGGCAGAAGAATGCTTTTTAAATAACGTCTCCTTAATATTGTAGGTTATGGTACTTGGTATTGTATTATGAGGTGGGTTTTTGCTGAGAGTTTGTAGAGCTTTAGGAGCAACCTATGAAATAACATTGATCTTGATCTGTTAGTTCAAAATAGGTTAGTATAAATCTTTACTGTACTGAAAGGCGTATATATGGTAGTTATCCTGGTTATATGACAAACGTGCTTCAGAACAATATTCTGCTTCTTACTAGCATAAATTCACAAATTGAGATTCTAGAAATATTGGAAGCATAATTCAGAACACATGGTGCTTGTTTTCAGTCTCTGTATCAGGGTCAGGTAATTTTGAAAACAGAACTGATCTGGTTCAGTTTAAACTTTGTTTAGTCTCTGAGCCCTACTCCATAATGCCTGGTTCTTTTGTTCCTAGTCTTCTGTCTCACAAACTGGGACCAGCCATGACAGTGCTTGAGTGGCTTGTATGGGAGAGATTAATGTGCAGTATACTGGTGCTCATTTTCTCTCCCCAGTTTTAAAGCTTTATTTACTTCTATCAGTAATTCAGACCAGCTCTTGTGGCAAGAGTTAGAAAAATGAAAATTTAGTATAATGGGAGGACTCTGACAATGGGAAGGTTGGGCAAATCAGCCCATGTCCCTCTGCATAATTCTAAGATGCTTTATGAATTGCCTTGGAACTGTTCTCCACTCTTCATAAACTTGGAAAAATCCCAACCTACTAAATGTGGAAATGACTTAATAGTAGTACTAATTTTTGTAATTGTGGCACTAGTAGCTGGATTTAGGACAGCACTGTAGTTCTTATGTCGTAAATCTTTGCTACAGTGACTGATGATCTTACTCTTCTAAGTAATGGGTCTTTGTGGGATGCGGTACTTTCAGCATCAATAAAGCATAATGATTTTATGAGGTAAAAATGACTCCATGCTTCTGTAATAGTGTGTTGGTATTCAAACTTTAGATTTAATTACTTTGATATGATTATTGCAGTAATTACTGCCTGCTATTACTCCAGACTGTAGCTGCATGTGGCAGACTGGTATGCATTTACTCACTACAAAACAGTTGCTGCTGCGTATGGTAGCATCTGTACTGGAATATAGTCAGTTCTGCTTTCCAGATACGGGTCAGTCACTGAGAAACACCGCTGGTTCCTGGGGCTTTTCTTGTACTGGCCCCTCACTACTCCCGCAGAGCAGCAGTGCTGAGGTGCTCCCGCAGTCTGGCAGAGCTCCTGACCCAACGGCCGCAAGACTGCTCCAGAAATAATTTGCAATCCCAGCTCTCTAGGAAACTCTATTGTCTTGCTCAGTCACAAAACTCAGCGTTTTGTCAGGTGGGTGTCTTATTTGAAGCAGTACTGTAGACTCCAGCCCTGACGCTTCACCATGACCAGGTAGGGTGTGGTGGGCTCTCGCTGCCCTGAGGCCTGAATCCAAAGAATCCGGGCCCCAGCTCTCTTGGGAGTGCAGTCAGGTCCTCACATGCTCTTGTTGGCCAACGCTTCTCTTGCACAAATGGATAGCAAGATCCCTTGCTAAGTAGACTGTGGAAGCAACATGGCTGAGAGCTCCATGTTTGCCTTAAAAATGGTGCTTGCACAACACTGTGTTTCCTAGCAGCAGCACGGTGCAATACAGTTCGTGGATCCAGATGACTTGCAAATGAACAGTGATAGCTAGATGATTACCCAGAAAGGATTTGTTTGTTGTAGGGCTCCAGCTGAACTGGGGCAAAATAACATTGGTGTGGCAAAGCTGTGTTTCAGACCATGAGCAATGGCAGAGGCAGGTGAACTCTGGGGTAAGTACATTATTTCTTGGAAGTCTGGACAGAGGAGGTGTGATTTTTCTTGGATGTAATTCAGGTTTCCTTGCTGAAATAAAAGCCTTTTCTCTGCTCTCTGGCCACCTCCTTAGTTAGGCTGAATTCTGGACTGAGGAAACTTAATCTTGAGGAATTGTCATTTTTTTAATAGTTCCTTGTGTTTCTGATAGGCAACAATACTGAAACTTGTGTTTATGTGCTCTTCATCTTCATGGTAAACCAGCAAGTATCTGTCTGTGAGGGATTAATGCTTGAAGGATATCATTACTCATTAGGATGGCCTTCTAGACTAAGGGCACAGTGACATTGGAGTGGCAATTTCAGCAGCATTACAGCTTGGCAGAGCACTAAACTACACCCAGTTTCTATTTCTCTGGTTCCTTATGCCCTTCTCATGGCCATAATTTTTAGTAGCATGTTTTTTTCTAGTGTGTTTAAAAACTTGGGACTTCAAGGCTAGTGGTTCTCAGGATAACTTAATGTGGTACACAGTAAGAAACACAGGATAAGGATCTAAACCTGCTACAAAAAGTCTACAAGTAGAGATGGATTCTTTATTTGTTGCAGCCAATTCATGGGGTTCTTGTTAAGCACTGAACAGTAAATCATGCACAGAGCTATCAACTCCTGGGGTTGGCTAGCTTGCTCTGATTTAATACCTTCTTTTTGTACAATATTTGATTAAGATTTTGATTGTTGTCACATGGTAGATGAAACCAAAGATTGAGAGAAACATTTTTTAAATTTTTCTTTTAAACTAAAGATGCTTCAATAGTAAATTACCTGTAAGCTCTGTTCTCACCTCATTGCACATTGAATTAAAATTTGTCCCCTTTTTAGGAAAAAGCATGGGAATTTTGAAAGCATTTAAAATTCCAAAGACATAACTTCAAAACTTTGAAAATATCTTCCAGAAGTTTGGTTGGAGGATAGTCAGGAAAGGCAAAAATCATGACTATGGAAGAGATGTTTCAAACGGCACTGAAAATTTTTGTTTATGTTTCTGGTATTTCAGCACCTTTTCAGATTTTCTTCCTTGCAAATGTTCTGCAGAGCCTATCTGTACAGTCTTAGCTGGAGTTGTTACTTGGGCAGAATTAAATGCCTCTGATCAAATCTCTTTTACTTCCCTAAATTATAGATGGATTAGCTATTTAAACAGTTACTTAAAACATGCAGTACAATATTTATTATACTGTATATCATAAAATAACATTCAAATAATTACAAGCCAGATATAACTAAGACTGCTAAAAAGTGAGCATAATTCTAAGAAAACAGAATTCCTGGTAAGATGATAATGTAACCATTGACTGAATACCGACATTATTAGGACACAAAGAAAGCTTCAACTGAACTTTGTCAGAGTTCATGCAAAGAGGAGGGCAAGTTTAAAATGGATTTAGAAATAACCAAGTGAAGGTAACAAAGTACAATTAATATGACCCCACTAGGGGGTCTAGACTAAGAGAACAGTATGACTATGGATTTGGAGACAAATTATCATCCAAAAATAATACACAATCTAAATTGTCAATAGTGAAGTTTAGTTTATACTGTGATCTTGTTACATACCAAAATTTAACTAAAATTGAAACACTTCTATTGTGAAGGGACATGTGCTCCAACTTGTTTGAAATAACAAAAGTCCAAACTGTTACATAAAACAAGTTTTCAAATCAACAGACCTACAGGCTAGGACAAACGTCATTGTTTACATTTAAAGAACTGTGAGTGTGTTTTCAAGTAGGTGTTAAGATGTCTGATAAATATACAAGCTAGAAGATTGTAGATGCAGGAGAAAATATTTATCTTCCAAGTCACATAAATGTGTTTTGGTTGGCTAGTGCTGGTGGCATAACTTCTCCCTTCTTTATGGTTTGGTGGTTTTATGTGGATTGGAAGGAGGTTTTATATCATGGCTACTACACTCACCATTAGTCCTGGGAATTCTGTGACCGTCCTACTGGATTTCTGTTACCTGAAACAAGTCTGTGATCATATTTGGGAGGAAAATGGGATCAGGCACTGCTGATCCCCTCCACCAGTTTGTGTTACACCCTAACTTTCACTATGTAAAACTCTCTGCTGCTCTTTCAAATGTTTATTCGTTTCTTTCCTTCACTCTTCCTCTTTTTCAATTCTGCTCTAGGAAACTGTTATTTGAGCTTCATCTATCTCCTGTAGCATAAATTTTGGGGTTTACTCATGATGTTAATCATTTAACGTGGTCAATTTGCAAGTTTGACCTCCCACTCAGATTTCGCAGTAGTAAGGATGATAAGCATGTCAATAAAGCAGCGATTTTAGTGGCATATACATACATTAATAACTCTAATTTGAAAGTCAAACAAAACCACACAATTATGATCTAGCACAACAAAGAGAAGCAAATAGTTTAATTACATATTCCACGTTGTGGTACCCCACGTGTTCATTTACATTCATAGATATTCCCTTCTTGTATTGGGCTATTTAACTACCATTAAATTTGGATAATGTTGACTGGAGTATTCTTTTCCTATAGTTTACCTAGAAAAACAGACTTGTATCTGCACTGATGGTTACGATAGTATTATTGATAATTACTGTAGTGTTGCATTAGTGTACCTGAGCCTGCATCTGGTTGTGGCTTTGCATTTCTACTTCATCCAACAAACCTCCTAGAAATATCTATTATATGTAAATATTTTGAACATTAAAACAGAGTTATCTGATAACCTATTTTGTGACATTTCTTGTCGTCATTTATTCACCTTTGTTGAACTGTATTATGTTGGCCTTTTAGGCCTACTGATCCTCAGATCTACTATTGGTTCACCACTTGCACTACGTAAAAAATTTTTGTCAATCCACTCACACCACCTTTTGTGCAAGGAAGTTGTTTTTTATACAGATTTGCAGAACAGCATCCTTACTCCCCTTTAAATCCTTTTCTGTTATACCAAAGAAATTCAGCAATTTTCATCATTAATGCACTGCTACTTTGTACTTTCTTCATTTATTTCTTTCTGGTATACTCAGCTGTCACCTCCTACCTATTCTGGAAATTCTTCAGGATGGGGTGGTTTTGGTTTTGTTTGTAAAACATTGATGGCACTTTCTAATAAAAATACAAGATAGCAGGTAGTATGGAGGTGTCTCATAGGCACTCCCTGGTTAGTACAGTTCTCAAATGGCACATACATTCCACCTTTTCTTTAAAAGCAGACAGACAGTAAGTATAAAATCTTATTCAAAGTTAATGATATACTTTAAGATTTCCCTGTAATATTTTTTATATTAATAAATATTTGCATATGAATAATGGAAGAAACTGTCTTAGACTTTGCATTGTTGAATGCTATCCTAAAAAGCAACAACAAACATCAAATTCCTCAGCAGACTTAGCATAAGACATAGCTTTTTTTTTTTTTTTTTCCTGAAATTGGCTTTACTGTATTGGATAAGCTGCACATATAAACTTCATAGCTGGTAATCACAGAATGTTTGACTAATATTTGTTGAATATTGAATAAGATTTGAGGATTGACAATGAGATCTGAATGTGCACCAGGTAAGCTAGTAAATAAAGAATATATATATAAACGTATATAGGTAGTGGTTACATTGGAGGATGTATTAGTGAGCAAGGTTAACTATTTAAGAACAGCTTGGCAAGGTAGAAATTATGTAATGAATAATCCTGCAGAGACACTACAGTTGTGAAGAAGCATAGCTGCCTTGGCTGCAGTTAAAGACAAGACAGCTCACTCGTTGTCCTGTATTGCTGCCTTGCACGTTGTACCCAAGTTCTGTGGTCTGGTGTCTCCTGAAGTGAATTACATATGGGTAATTAATGCTGCCTTCAGCTCCCTGTTTTACTGAAATCATGTATTCTCTGAGTGTGTACTTGTTTATTTTAAAAGGGAACTGTGTTTCAGAGCATTTTAGTGCAAACAAACCTACATAAACCTAACAATAAGTAAACTGCCTAGAAGACTGAGTGAAAATGGGGTTATACAACGCAGTTTCTGTGCTGGGACTACTGCCACCTCCAGAAATTCCTCGGAGGGAAAACAGGTACTGTTCTGGTGAAGTACTTACAGGGCAAAACTTTTGAAACTTTTTCAAGTAGCTTGGCTAGAAACTATCCTACAATGATTTTCATGGAAAAGAGGTAATGGTGGGAAAAGAGTAAAGGTCCAAATATGGAATTAACTGCAAAAATGTACAGCCAGAGAAAGCTACTGCCAGTTGCAAAACTGTAACCTTTACAGCATATATATCTGAGTTTATCTCATTAGCATATTAATAGAAGCAGATGCTTTCCAATATCTTATTGGTGTATGTCTTTAAAATAATAAAAAAAATACCATATTGATAGCTGGGAGCAGCAGTTTTTAGGAAGGGTGCATATAGTCCCTCCATCTAGAAATTACAATATGAACATAATATTTATAGCTGGAGAACTACTGCATACATTTTGAAAAAATTACTTTCAAAGTATTAATACTAAGCTTAAGAATGTATTGGTTTTAATTCTGATATAACCTTTAACATGTATAGCTAGGGATTATATTGGTGTTCATTACAAAGCCAATTCCTATTCTTTCCATTCTATTTGTTGACTTACAATCTAGGGACATCTGTTGTTCAATACCTTTAAATTTTTGTGGTTATTATTCATAGAATATGGTAAGTGTAATTTAGATGGTGCAGATAATTTAAGTAGTTTGGATTGTTCTTTGCATGTTCTAGGACTTGTGTGCACCTGTCAAATAAATAAGTAAATGTTCTGTTTTTAAATTCTCCCTCAGACATCTTATAGTGCATCTACTTTCTCTGGGTGATACTCTGTTCTTGTCCTCCACTGTCCCTAAGGGAGACATGGAATTAGCCTTTCGCTTACTTGTTCTGAATTTCACGCTCACCAGCTGGTTTTAATATTTTTTCCCCATAAGTATATATTTTATGAGTAACTGTGTGTCTCAAAGCATCTTTAGATAAATATTAAAGAAATAATGTAGCTACACCATATAGAAACGTATGATGAGGAGGAGGTAACCTAGACCATGATATACCCAGATGTGCCTCACAGATGTTTCTCAAACCTGTTCTTACAAAGTTCAGTGTTAGCAATTACATAACTTCCTGAGATACCCAGGTTATCTGAAATATGAGATATCTCCAAAATATCTGAGATTGCAAGGTTTACCTGAAAATCTAAGCAAGAAATCTGTAGGTGCGAACTAAGCCCATCATTTTTTGTCTTCCCTCTCTGACATGCATCTTCTTTTAACAAAAGATGTATGCATCTGTGGGCTGTTGTCATGCTCCTGGAAGTCATCTTTCCCAGATGAAATAATTCTCTCAACCTCCTCCTTATGTCATTTAAAAAAAAACCTTCTGATTTTTTTCAGTTGCTTTTCTCTGGACCCTTTCAAGTATGATGAGGCCCATTTTAAAGCTATTATTCTAGCTTAAACCAAGATGTACTTTATAGATTTTAAGACTGTTTACCATCTGCCTTTTACTCCTGTAATACTTACTTATTGCTATAGCTACAAGGACTGATGTGCATGTCTAACTTGAGGTAGATATATTTCAGTGGAGTTATCAGTAGTAAAATTAAGCATGTACACAAAACTTAAATGCATTGCAGCCTCAAAAATATAAATGCAGAAAAATAAACAGAAGGAAAACAAAGGCAAATAACTTTGACTCTCACTAGACTTACTTTTCCAGCAGTTTGTTCATAACAAAGTTCTAGAAATGTGGATCCTTCTTGATACTTTCCTGTGTCCTCAAGTTTCACTTGAGCTTCTGATTCAGTTAAAACCAAGGTGGCCTCTTCCACATAATTTCTGAAACTAATCAACGTTTTACAGATTATCACTAACACCTTCGGAATTATGCAGCAATATGTATGAAGACAGAACAAACACTTTTGAACCTGTGCAAAACAAATTGATACACAAGTTGGAGCTCAAGTTCTCTGTGTGTGATTGTAGATCTATGCAGCTGAATTGAGGAAAAACTGTGGTGGGACGCTAGGCGGTTACGGGGCACTGGTTCTTTTCTACAAAAGCAGACACAAGCTGCTTATGGAGTATATCCTATCCAAAAGATAAATCGTTCCGCAATACAAGCAACATCCCTGGATATTGTAATTTGTAGGAACTGTTTGTAAGGTTACTGTGTAAAACTGTTGCTATTTGTATGTGGATGCAGACGTGTTTTCCTTTCATATTACAGGATGATGAGTCGCGCCCGGCGAAGGTGGACAGCAGGAGTTGGGCGAACGAGTGTCCTTCCTCTGTGCAGCGTTTCTTGGATGTTGGCATGGGCAACTGTCTTGCCATAAGGCTGACTCTATCCAAAGATGAATTTTTTTGGTTGGTTGCCAAACATGTGGGTTTCATTCCTAAAAAGTCACAGTGCATCTCCTGGGGCCCTTTCCCCATGTAGTCCAAGTGATTCTAAACCGAGTACTTGTGTTTGAGGGAGCAAAGCGGTGGTTTTCACCCTTTTGCAGCTGTGGATCTGTAACGCTTTCCACTGGCAGTACAGATCTCTGGGAATACCTCAGATGTGTCATTTATTTTGCTTTTCTTCGCCAGACTGCTAGGAAGAGATTCACAGACAACCCCAAGAGGTTCACTGCCTGAAAGTCACTGAAATTAAAAAGAAAAAAAAAAGGAAATAAAAAATAGAAAATGGAAACCAAAGACAACAGGACAGAACTTTCAATGGTTTGAAGATCAAAACTTGAAAGTTAGGATTTACAAAGGGCCTAAAAACATTACAAAGAGACAGAAAACAAGAAAAAAAAATAATCTCATAAGTTGCTTGGGTTTGTCTGTTGTATTTACCATGTAGATTTCTAAAAAGAAGTGTTAGTCTCCTTAGTGTATGATGTGTTTGATGGCAGCCAAACTAGATTGCTAAAGACAAATTGCTCAGCTTAATTGCTTTCTAACCAAGACACATGCAGATGAAACTTCATGACAGCTAAAGCTTTTTGTTGTGTTGTATTTCTTTTTTTCTTTACCTCTGTTGTGGTGGATCTCTGAGGCACTCACCACAGTCTCATAACACTAAAAATAACGCTACCATTGAATTCAAGTTCTTTCACTGTCAAAACAGTGAAAATTATTCAAAATATTACAAGGAATACAAGAGAAGCTAAATAGTACATGCTTTTCGCTACCACTAGCTGATACAGATACTTTCTCCTTTAATGAATGTTATTCATAAAAAGGAAAGTGGGAGGAAGGATAAGGAGGAGTTGTAACATGATACTAGTTTTTATTCTGTTTAGAGTCTCAAAAATCACTTTACAAGTCATGGATGCCCAGTTTGCATACATGCTGGATGCAAATAGGCATTAACTGGATTAATAACAGTCTGTTAAATTTAACAATACAGTGAACATCAGGAATGAATTAATCTGAAACCCTTCGGTAACCAGCACAGCTACTTAAACGATGTCCTTCGGTGCACACAAATATTTGTATGCTATATGCAGAAGGGGTGGGGAAGCCGAGCACTTTTTCACAAAGGGGGTTCTGTTCTCAGTAACATGATTCCAGTTAGCCCTGGCCAAAGCAGTAATGCCTACAGCATTTATGACAAAGGGAAAGTATTTCTAATTTGATGGGGTTAGATCTCTTTTGTCTCATCAGAGCTATGCACGTATAAAGAAAAGAAAGGTGAGGGGGGAGGGTTTGGATGCTGGCAGTTCGGATTTACGATGTGTGAAAGAATGTCTGGTGTGAGAGTGGTATGTGAGACATTGAAGGGCAATATTTTTAAGGTTTGGAACAAGGGAAAGAAAACATATGTTATGATAGAAAATATGGAAGAGAAATTCCAGTCATTTCTTTAAACACGAAGTTGATATGCTGAACATCATTCTGTTGAAAGCAAGAGATGTCCAAATACCTTATCCTTGTCTGTTTCTGGTTTAAAACTAATATTTCATTTATTTGATTGGATGGCTTGGCACTTGATTTATTTTCTGTTGAAGTTTATCCTCCCATGTAAACCTCAACATCAGTGGAAAAACCAAGCTGCTCCATAAATAGCAAAATTTGTTGAACCTGTTTTGTTTGTGACTGGTGACCTGTACCCTCTCACTCCACTGCCTTTTCCTTGCAGCACTTACCTCCCAATTTATGCTTCCCTTTGAAGACTCATGCCCTCAATTCTCTCCCAAGTTCAGTTTCAATATCGCTAAAATATCCCAAGGCAACAGATACTTCGGGTTTTGGGAGTGCTTGTTCATACATTGGTCTGCATGTGGGTTTTGATTAGTAACAGACCAAGTAGAAATGATAACAGTTGAGTTCTTACTGTAGCATTTCCCTCATCAGGATGACTAATATGTGTGTCTCATTTGAACCTAGATGCTGATTTTTGATAAGAGCGTCATTATAAGAGACCTTTAACTCTCTGATAAACTTGACGGAAATTGGCCATTGTGTTCCAAAAGTAGTTAAGAGGAGACTGGCACAGTCCAAAATTGCACAACTCTTGTTTTATTTGGAAACCAGGCAGAGAGTTAGATTTTTTTATAAGCACTTGGTACCATATGCTGAAGAAAGATTCATGTGTCTTGAACTTATTGTTGGCAATTAAACAATTCATCTCTGTAACCAAGACTGATTAAAAAAATATTGCTCATAAGTTAGTTTTGGGTCAACAGTAGACTTTTCACTAGCATAGTTGTATCAAACATCTTTGGTTTATAATCAACATAACTCTTCCAGCAGATGTCTTTGGATTAGATGCAGATAATGTGTGGAAGTTAAACTTCAGTCAGTTTCACTTGTCTTGATACTTTTAACCTGAAATGTAGCTTTAAAATTTAAAAGTTTTCTTAGATCTAAAGTCCTAATAATATCTTTTTAGCAACCCCTTTGCACTTTTTTTCCCCCTTACAATGATGATGTACCGCTACTCCAAGTGAATTTGTGGGAGTTGGGTGTTTCATTTCATGACCATGTCAGAATGTAATTTGTTTGAAATAATAACATTTCATGGGACAGTGATAGCGCAATCTTACTGGAAAAAATTTGTGGTTTTTTTTCTCTCTATATACAAAATCTAATGTTTTCCCATCCTCTTTTTTAATTGCCTATTGCTTGCCTTCAGCTTGAATCATAGAACTTTTGGAAGGAACACCATTCCTTCCCTTTGCAGAGTTAATGTGTCTTTCTGAAGTTCACTGCTGCTGAAGCTGTCCCAGATGCAGTTTTTCACTTGGCTGCTATGCTATCATTGTCCTCAGTTAGGTGCGAGAAACTTATAAGTATTTTTATGTAAAGAACAAAATGGTAGAGTAAGTCTTTATTTACAAAAGACATTGAAAGTAAATTATTGTATCTTTGTATTATACTATTAATTTCACCATATTTTCTTCCATGTTTTTCATTTTTTCATATTCTGTCTAACCTGTTTGATCTGAAGGGATGTATTTTAAGTGCCCCAAGTCCTTTCATCTTCTCAGTGTTTGGTTTCACTCACGCTTTGTGCCTTAGAGCTTTGGGTCTTTTCAGTCAGAGGTCCTGAACAGTGTGACCTCTCTGTTTTCCTTCTGAATATTTCACAGTAATGTTAAGATGCCTTATCCTGGCATTTCAAACCATTCCTTGACTGAAAAGCTGGGGATCAGGCTCTAGATGTGATAGATTGATTCACTATGACAAATTGTCGGGTTTTCTTAGTAATACTTTACTTTTGTTTCTCTTTCTTGGTGACATTGTAGCAAAAACACACTCAGGAATATGGAAAGATCTTCAAGTCTCACTTTGGTCCCCAGTTTGTTGTATCCATTGCAGATCGAGATATGGTTGCTCAGGTCCTCCGAGCAGAAGGTAGAGCACCACAAAGAGCTAACATGGAATCCTGGCAGGAATACAGAGATTTACGAGGGAGAGCTACGGGACTTATTTCTGCGTAAGTGTTATTATTCCTTCATTTTCTTTATCTTCTTGTTAAAGTTTAGTGATATTCTGAAGGACTGTACAGGTCATCTGTGAATTCAGGCTTTTCTGTGTGGGCAAATTAGTGTGTCTAGTGGAGGGAAGACAGTAGGAATTTATGGTGAATTGTCTTTTCTGCTGTAAATTTTCAAAGGGATGGTAATGATGCGTAGTTTGAATGTGGAGTAAGCTACCTTGCATAAAACATTCTTGGGGAATGTGTATCAACTAGAGTTGTCTGAGCTGACTCACCTACCTGGAAGCAGTATTACAGAACAGGGCTTACTAACTTTGGCACAATGCTGCACAAATGTGGTGCTTCAGATCCAGAGTGTTGCATCCCCTTGGCAGTGTGCTGCGTGGACCTGTTGGCTCAGGTTGGCTTTAGCTTTATTATTCACCAAAGTGCCGCCTCAGTAGATTAATGCAGAGAAGTCACTGTATGGAAAATTCACATGATCCAGACTGTTGCATCCCCTTGGCAGTTTGCCGTGTGGACCTGTTGGCTCAGGTTGGCTTTAGCTTTATTGTTTGCTGAAGCCCTGCCTCAGTAGAATAATGCAGAGAAGTCACTGTATGGTAAATTCGCACTTTAGTGCATCCCCTTGCAGATATTTCTGTATGTGGCTGATTATAGAAGAGTTATTTGTCTTTAAAGCTTGTATAAACTGGCAGTGCATGTGGGTGTGGTTAATTGCCACTGGGAACTACTCACAGTCCCCACTGACATAGAATGTTTATTTAGAGGGAAGCTAATTTCCTGAGTCATGGACAGTCTGTTTCTTTCATGGTGGCAGAAGGCATTATGTATTGCACTGCAGACTCAAATCTTAAGATGCAGTTCAGAGTCAAACTAATAGTTCCTTGATATTTTGTGAAATGAGATCTTAAATCAAGAGATAGTCAGAAAATGTCTGTTGAAGAGATTAAATCCTTTTGCTGGCCAATAAGTTTCTGTAACTTGCAGCAGCATTGCTCCAGGTGACAAAATTTAATGGGAAATACATAGCAATTTAAAATAAATGCATAAAATACAATTGTCTGTCTTCAGAAGACAATTGAGAAGTATCCCTGGAACCACTGTCCCCAAATACTCTGCTCATATGAAGCACGCAGATGCTGCAATTCAGATTTTTAGTCTTCAGCACAAAGATTTCAATAGATAGCTCAACTAAAGGAGAATCTAGCTGTAAAATGTTTTTCTATAGCTACGTCTGCTATCCTATTACTTTGTAGGTTTAGAATTAAGGTAACATAGCAATGTATCAGTAATGGAATTTATGGTATTAGCTCAAATCATTGATTTGCCACATCTGAATTTGATACTTTGGTAATTAAGCACCAATTCTAGGTAAAAGCAATTTTAGAAATTATCCATTCAAATATTCATTTAAAGTAATTTTAATAAGAAAATGTCGCTAATTTCTCATGTTAACTACTACTGAAATACTAATATAGAGTCAAATTCAGAACACTGAGTGGACAAGTTCTGTCACTCAAACCAGAGATTGACTTACACGTGTACATACATATTACAATGCTGAAATTTAACGAGGATAGGCATAATGAGGACATAGAGAAAAAAAATGTATGAGCATAATACCAAATATACATTATCATCTCCATTTCACCACTTGCTTTCATTTGACATGAAAAATCCTAAACAGTTTCAGTGAGGATCTCTTACCCAGCTGATGGTTGTTAAGGAAAACTGTGTATGGACATTATTAATAATTTCTTCTAGGGAGGGGGAACAATGGCTAAAAATGAGAAGTGTACTGAGGCAAAAAATTCTGAAACCCAAAGATGTGGCTCTTTACTCTGAAGGAGTCAATGAAGTTATCACAGACTTAATTAAAAGAATCCACACCCTCAGAAGTCAAGAGGACGATGGGGAAACAGTGACCAATGTTAACAACATTTTCTTCAAGTATTCAATGGAAGGTAAGTGCAGCCTGTATAACATCTGTAAAGAGAGTGGGTGTAAAGCAGCATGCTTATGGTAAGGCATTTTTGTCAAATGCCCAGTGCCCCATTATGATTAATCTGAAAAGGGAAGCTTGATATTCTGCATTCAGGTCTCTTCTTGCTCTGCAGTAGATATCAGTAGAATTCCTTTTGTACAGTCTGAGAGATCTAAGAGATGATACCTTGTATTAAGGGACAGTTCCTGTGAAAATGCTGGTATGTAGGCCAAAGGTACAATGAAGACCCAGAGCAGTTTCAGTACTCTGTAATTCTGTATTAATTTCTAGAGAGTAAGGGTGTTGACACTCTAACTGTGACTTCTAAGACATGTTATTTTAACAACATAGTGGCCAAATTCCGGGTGGGAGATCACCGTGTAATGTATCTAAATTCTGTTCATAGCTTAGTGTGGGAAAAGGTACTGCTCTCCCCTGCCTACACATGCCAAGTGTGGGATTGTTACGTTTGCCTTAAAATCATCTGCTGGCTACCATTAATTGAGGGAAGGATAAGCCCAACTTCAGCCTGAGCTAGTATGGCATTTCCTGTGTTCTTACAGAAATCTGGTGATTCATATTCATGCATTCCTTTGACTGACTGCATACAACCTGATCTTGTTATATGAAGTGTCTTTTAAAAACATTGGCTCTTTGCTGACAGGCAGATGAATAATTTGAGATTTTCAAGAACTTCCAAATTGCTCACCTATGGAGGTGCTGTATCAAATTGCTGGCTGACTGTTTGGTAAACTAACCTGAGACTGTTCTATGTTAATAGTGTCTAAAAATGGCATTAAACTAAGAGTTACCAGTTTTATGGAATTTTAAACTCTGAGCCTACAGATTCACTTTTAACTGATGGGTTAGCTTAAATTCTTCACATTCTTTTAGCTTTTCATTTATAACTTGTGCCTGGCACATACTTTTTTCCTATATGAATTGCAGTGTTAATTAACTTAGACTGTCAAATGTCCAGGGAACCAATGCATAAGATTTTTTTTTTAAAGGATCATATAAAGATCAAAAAAGCATGCATAAGAACTAGCAGTTGCTGAAAGAGGCACAAGAGAAATAAAAGGCACAGAAAAATATCTTCTCAGGGAGGAAATTAGGGAAGGAAGAGTGAATTGAAAATAGCCAGATTTTAAAATTATTTTTGTCAATAAAGAAGAAATACAAAGCAAAGAACAGGCAAAAAGAAAAGTTTCTTTATATATATATATATATACACACACACACACACACACACACATACACACATGAGAATTTATTGAGAGTTTAGTGGAGGAGAAGATCAAGGTTAAACATCATTATCTCTTGTACCTGTTTTTAATGGGAAAAACAGAGAAAAAAGATACTAGAGTGTTAATAGACCAGTTATTCTATCTAGTTGACACTTATTCTAATATTTCCTGGAAGGATGTGGACAAACTGTTAACTAAAGAATTTAAAAGCACAAAATTTATTTAAAAATATTTGATTTGATACAAATAACTTTGATAAATTATCTAAATGCCTTTTTGAATTACCCAGCTGCCCCACTGGATTTTAGAAAAATCATTAAATAAGGTTATCGTGATAATAAGAATGCTTTTTATAATCCACTATGTGATATTTTCACAAATAAACTGGGTAATATGATCTAGATTTTGCAAGCTGGGAACAAAAATTGCTAGAAACTTGTGTTGAGGAAGTAATTAAAAAATGCTTTGCTGTCAAACTGAGAGAACGTTTTGGCTAACTCCAGTAGGGTAGTTTCTGGCTGAGTTCTCCCTAGTATTTGATAATTTGGGTACGTTTATAAAAACTGAGCTGAGAGATTTCAGGGACACTAATGGATGGGTAAGATTTAACTTGTTAACTGGAAGAAATGATCCAGCATTGATGATGATGATGATGATAATAATAATAATAATACAATAAAATGTATATTAAATATTGTTCTTTGGGTGCAGAAATGGTATTTCTAACAGGGATAACTACAATACTGAAGAAAAACATCTGAGGAAATAATAGCAAGTGAGGAAAAAGAGACAAGTCAATATTGTTACATGCAACAGTGTCACACACTTGCTGTGTTTCAGAACCACAGATACTGTGTGCAGTAAAATCACTGTCTGGAGTGTAAGCTCCTTATCCATTTATGCCTACTCAGTGTTAGTTTACTACCAGCATATGATGAATAAAGGCACAGCCACTGCTTAGAACTCCTGCATTATCACCAGTTATCAGAAATGGCTTTGGACTTGTATGTCCCTGTGTGTTCAGAGGCCAGCACAGCAGGCTCAGGATTTGTGGTGCAGTGCAAAACACAGCAAGCATGCTGGAGGGCTCCTCTACTTCTGGTGGAATTCCTGGCTGTCTTCTCATGCTGAGCATTTTATTGACATAGTAATAACCACTGTCTGGCTACAATGTTTAGCTGAAATTCTTTGCTGTGTTTTACATTTCTATTTTGTCTTCTTCCAACTGCAGCAATAATAAACATTTTTAGATGGTAATTCCATTATGTTAGCATTGTAATTCCTTAAATTACTAATATGTATATATACATCTGTATAGCAAATTCTTTGATTTCGTATGTGCAGGTGTGGCAACTATTCTGTATGAATGCCGGTTGGGCTGCCTGGAAAACAACGTCCCACAGCAGACTGTTGAATATATTGAGGCTCTGGAGTTGATGTTTAGTATGTTTAAGACCACTATGTATGCAGGTGCTATTCCCAAATGGCTTCGTCCACTTATTCCAAAACCCTGGAGAGAGTTCTGCAGATCCTGGGATGGACTCTTCAAATTTAGTAAGGTTTAGTAGTAGAAAAGTTCAGCTGTATTTCTGCAGGTTCTGTGTGTGTTTGAACGGAACTTGCTGCATTTTTCTTCTACAATTATAAGAAGACATTGTGGCAGAAGTAAGTTCCATATTAAATGCAGAGTGGCCAAGGGAACTGTTTTAAATAATACTCTACTGAAAAATAATTTTACCAGTGCACTTTAAATATTCCCCTATCTTATACTGCTCTTTTTTAAATTTGTCTTCATCTGTTTTGTCACCCAGTCCTCGCTCCCGGAGTGAGTTCTTTACCGAGGCTTTATCTTAAGCCACTCAAATTTTAGTGGGGGTAGTTTTGTTGACTTCGGCAAATTTTCAATCAGGCACTTTGACAATCACCACTAAAACTAACTAGAAAGTTAAAAAATTATTCTCTAGCTATTAATTAAACTCTTTGTGAAGTTTATATATACATATACAAGCATGTAAATTGACATAGAATACACTGCTGTACTGCAATATGTTTTTTTCTAAATAAAGCATTTCAAGCTACTATATGAATCAGCTTTCATGTAAGTAAGAAGAAAGAGTTGTCTTTGGAATATGTATTTTGTATTAATATTCTGGAGTGTTAAAAAAAACGGAACCCCCTTTCCCTCTCCATTGTTAGCTGCATATATTTTTTGATTTATTTTATTAGCACTATTTGTCTAGGTGGGCCTGTGAAAGTCTTCTTGAGAGTAGATTCTTTAGTTTCTTAACTTTTAATATGCCTAATATGCTTAATTTTTAATATGCATTGATCTGTACCTGTAGTAGGCATTAGGGAATCCATTTAATGCTCATACAGGTGTGTCTTCTGTGAAACATGTACTTTTTTACACTGTCACTTTTAAATTATTTCCTATGATAAAGTATTCATGTTCCCTTTTGTGGCTTAAAAACAACAGCAGACTTCAGCTTTATCATGACAGCAGCTGAAAAACTGTTCTTGAGGAATTTGTTCTGTTAGAAACTTGTCTGGTTTTTTAATCCCTTTATGAAAAAGAAATTTAAATGCTGAAAATCACTGTATGTGATGTGTGTATTTGTGGAGTTTTCATAAGGGAACATGTTGTTTCTAGTTCACTTCTGTAAGCTCATTCTGCGAGGCATTAGCTTTCAGAGGAGTTTTCCTCTTTTTAAAGCCCTTGTTTCACTGAAGATGCTGTTTGTAGTCACTAAAGTATAAATGGGAATGTGGGTGAGCTTGGTCAAAAGGCCATTCGCTGAAGTTTTTCAATTTTTGTAATTACCTGGTGCTCCTCATCTTTGTCTTCAGTGTAATTCAGTTCTGTGGCTTCAACCTTCTGGTTGCTGCTAACATTTTGTAGCAGCCTCTGTGTTCTGAGGGGCATCATGCTCTGCAGAGTTCACCACTTCTTGCAGAGTCATCAGAAAACAAGCTAGGTGGATGTAAAAACTTGACCTTGATCTTCACTCACTGTCAGAAACTGTAGTCTCTTGTGTCCGTCCTTTGTGCTCAGCATTCTCATGCTGTGAGCTACCAAGGTTCCTATAAGCTTAGTCTTTCCTTACCAGGAGTACCCAAGGACCTCCACCACCCCTTTATTATCTTTTCCCTGAGAAAATAGATTCTTTTTTTTTTTTTTTTTTTGGCTATGTAGTGTAGTGTAAGGGAGAAATGTCATTACTGAAAATGGAACCAGAAGAAAAGTAAAAATGGAGGATTAATTTTTTTTTTTTTTTAATCCCAAAGGTCAAATCCATGTTGACAACAAATTGAAGACCATTCAGTCTCAGCTGGACCAAGGCAAAGAAGTGAATGGTGGGCTACTTACATACCTCCTAGTGAGTAAGGAACTTACTTTGGAAGAGATCTATGCCAATATGACTGAAATGCTTCTGGCTGGAGTGGACACAGTAAGCTTATTATCGTTTCTCTTGTGCACAGTTGTTTTTGTAAACCAGTAACATTCACAGCTATCTTTAGGGGGGTTATGTTGTTTATAAGGACATAATTTCTGACATATTTAAGTCATGACATCTTTAAAGCGATAGAAAATACAGCACTGTGTAATCTCTCTACTGGAACGAAGTCAGTGTTCTCTTCTAGCTTTGGTTTACAGGAACCCATCATTTGGGAGTCGGTTCCACAGTTTATTAAACAGATAAAATAACAATTGTCTTTATATTAGGCTTGAATTTCATGCATTTTCTTTTAGTAGTTTGAATATCAGGTTTGTATTTGTACTTCTTTAGGTAGATGACAATAGGAAAGACAACTGAAAGTTAGTAGGAAAAAATTAACCTATAAATGCATATGTAGAATTTGGTAATTTTCACATGTGGCTAATTACATCAACTGGGGTACACATTATGAATCACATTATGGTTTCTGCTTCAGTCCATTAGGAGGGGGATGTTAGGCCAGCACTAATGTGGGTAAGGTAAGTTTACGCATGCTTGTGCTGACATAGTCTGAGGCAGAGAGCTGTGGTAGTGGGGCTCAGTATATATGTTAACACCTAGTGAAGTGTTTTAAGGAGCTATCTTTCCTTATTTTTCTGATTTGTCATCTAGAGCATTTGAAGAAACATTAAGTTCATGTATATATCTTTCATTTCTCTTATTCCTATCACACGAAATCAGTGTAGCTTAGTATTCACTGCAGCATGGCAACCAGAAGAATAAAAGATAAAAATGAGTTGTTATATTGTATATAAAATGTATATGGTGTTATTTAGAATATCAATGAACACTATTATTGTAACTGAACAATTTTTTAAAAGACATCTATATGAATATGATAAAGAAAGTGCTGTGTAGTCCTGTGTTTAATACTCTTATGGTAGAAAAGATTAAAATAAGTAAAAAAGCAAAGTAGCCTTAAAGAAAAAAGACTCTCCGGATAATTGAATTCAGATTTTTTTTATTTAAGAAAGTTTGTAAGGTTTCTAAAGAAAACAAAGAAATCCCCAACAATAATACTTTTGAATTCCAAAATAAAGAGCATATGTAAAACTTATTCATATGCTGAAGATTATTACATTGGTTAAATATCCTAAGGGCTTATGAGTTTGGAGAGCTTTTTGATGTTTGGTTCGTAAGTAAAGCACAGTTATACATCCCATTCATTTTAAAGTCTTTCAGATCATTAATTTTACATTTTTAGTGTGTGACAGTTTTCATTAAAATAAAAGGACAATGTTCAAGTTCATGCCAACAAGAGTTTCTCTTTCCATTTGACTCAGCTTTCTCAGCTGGCGACAGTCTTTTTGTGAGAGGACAGTACTTCTGATTTCTTCATTTCCAAGCACAAGACAGGGATTTTTTTTTTCCCCTATTGCTGTCACTTCAGATCTCTTTTTATTATAGAAACTGAAAGAGGTTTAGAGGATTATAAAAGCTTTCAACAAAATTGTAAGGCAGTTTTTGGCTACAAAGCATTTTGGCTGTCCCTGGAACAGTGCTAATTTTTAAGAGGTTATGAAGGAGCTGGGAACCTGGGAAGAAACAGTGTTTATATCAGAGAAGTTCTGTATACAGCTGGCACAATTGCCAGCTCCTCTGAGCTCTGAGAGGAAGAGAACAGGGTTGCATTTTAGCAAGGGACAGCCACTCAATATTACAAGAAGAAAAAAAGAAATGTTCCGAGAATACTTCTAGCATTATACCTCAGTTTGAAGACAAGGAATAGAAGGTCACCATCATGATGAATTTGCATTCTGAATTCATCTTAAATGTAAGCCCCAAATAAGACATTTCCAGAAGTTGGGTTTTTTACCCATACAGTGCTTATAACCTTAAGCTTTGTTGTGGTAATGAATGAGAAGCTGAAAATAAAACTGTTGCCTGCTTAAAAAGTGAAACTGTTTTTCATTATACAAGTTGAAAAAAACACATTTAAAAATAATTCAAGCAAATTACAGTAGAGGTTACAATTTTTGTCTCTTAAATGCTGTAAGATACTAAGCACAACACAGGTAAGGAACAGTATGATTGCATTGTCACTTTCTCTTCCATACTTACTCAGAAATACTGAAAATGGTAAACTTTCTGTCTTCAGTGATCGTTGTGAGGGAAATGGGCTCAAGCAAGGCCATTTGCTTGACCTTAATGTCTTGGGTGCAGCTCATACGTAGAAGCAAAATGTCCTGAGTCTGTCTAGTGTTTGACTGGGATAGTCCCTGAAATTCAGGTAGCTTAAACAGAGAGATTTATGATTAAATGAATGGTAAATACTGGATCACAAAAACTTAGAGTTGAAATACTTTACTTAGTGCTATGCTAATACAGGTGGAGTGAGTTCATGCTCTCGAGTGTGTTCTAAATCACAAATGTGCATTGAAGTGCAATTTTGCAGCTGAGGTCAAAGAGGATTAGATGATGGGTTCCTTTAAATCATCTTGTGCTCCAAGTTGAACTGTCTCCTCCTTGTGTTCTGTTTCTTCCTTCGTAAACAATATTTTTAAATTATTTTTCACACAGTACCCATTTTCTGGAGCTTTGATGATTATTAGAATCATTAATTATGGACAGGGAGTGTATTTTACATTTTGGGGCCATGGGACCACTTTAAATATATAAGCTCCTCTTTGAGCTTCCTTAAGAAAGCTTTCAATAAGATGTTGAATTTCAGTCAAGTGGAAATTTTCAAGAGGTAGAAAGTGCCAACTGTGGAGTGGCATTGCTTACCAAAGGATAAAGTATAATCTTAGCAGTGATAATATCAATTCTGTTGTGAGGATGCTATGAGGAGACCACTATATGCTTAGAAGGGCTTGGTAGTGTTCTGAGTAGTATTCTCTTATCTGGTTTCCTGTGAAATGTTTTTGTTGGGAATGTAAAACTCATATTGAAAACTGTTAACTTAATCCATTGCTGTTTAGAGTATTTATGTTCCAGTATTATTTATGTAGCTTTGTTTGCATTTGTTTTTTATGTTGTTTTTATATTTCACTGGGAAACTATCAGCATGGATTGTTTTGATATGTGGGGGATTTTTAGATGGAAAAGGGATGAAGGAGGGCATGGTGAAGTCTGACAACATCCCACTGAGTCCAGATGTGAATCACTGCCAGTCTGTTTTATAACTTTAAATGTATAAAACACACAGTTGAAAACTGGTTGGGTTTTTTGGTTTGAAATTAATTTTTAATCTAATCTTGTTGGACTTCATAATGATGGTTATGGTTTCTTCTTAGACTTCTTTTACTTTGTCCTGGGCAACATACTTGTTGGCAAAGCACCCTGAGGTTCAGCAATGTGTTTATGAGGAAATAGTCAATAAGTTGGGGAAAGATCAAGTTCCTGTTGCTCATGATGTCCCAAAATTGCCTTTGATTAGAGCTGTGCTGAAAGAAACCTTGAGGTAAGTAGCAGACAACTTCAATAATTAATTAAAAAAATTAATTCCATGTAGTTGTAATGGATTTTGAGTCCATGCTAATGTTTGTATTCAGTTGCTTGCTGCTTCTGCTTTTATTTATTGTAGCAGTATTGTGTCCAAGGATGCCTAAGCAATGACATTTGATATATTACATAATGTTTAATGTTTTTAAGTATGGTAGAAGTACTATCACATATGTAAGACGTCTATTAAGGTGGGCAATTGAAAGCTTAATTTTTGCCTTTTAAGTATTAGTCTGTATGATGGACTGTAAGAACGTCTACCCCCACACTGGTACTTTGCAGTGCCACTACAATAATTTTAAGCTTCTTGACTTAAATTGAAGGCATGTGACATGCTTTTTTTATATGCTTATACCAAACATTCATAGTGAGGTGAGGGGAGTAAGCAGATTTTAGAGAAAGCATCAGCAAGGATTTTTCAGCTCCTAGTAGTGCTAAAGCATCTCCAGCTTGACCAATTGATTGAATGTTTGTACATGGTTAAAGCAAATAAATACATGAACCAAATACCAATATGAACCAAACCTCCAGTTACTAGTAAATAACTTTTCTCAGGCTTTAATCATATTCTTATAGATGATTCAAGGTCTTTGAATCTCCAAGGTGTTCTGTACTTTTGAAACCCCCTTTTGCTGTGATTGCATATTGTATATTTATGAATGCAAATTGAATCCTAACTTTTTAAGTTGTATCAGTTATTATTGTTGAACTTCTCATAAATATTTGCCTCTAGGTTATATCCAGTATTGCCAGGAAATGGAAGAGTGACTCAAAAAGACTTGATCGTTGGAGGATACTTGATACCTAAAGGGGTAGGTTCTACTGCAGTCCTCTGCAGAGAACAGTTTAATTTTTGTGTATGAAATGTGATCTGTTACAACATGTATACAGTTCATTGATTACAGAAGATTTCACCAAGCTAGAGCATTAAGACCAAAGTATTTCAATAACACCCATTTATATGACAAAAATGGATTTTCTAATTGACTTCTTGTTGTTGGTTTATCTTTTTTTAGATTTGGGTCCTCAACCACTAATCAAATTTGCCATCATGACTCATTCTTAATATTCTTGATAGTGGAGTCTATTAATAACATCTCTGTGCAACATTACAACTTGAATTAAAAAAGCATGAATTTCATTATTTTTGCAGTTTTCTAATTATTTGCCTGTTAATTCCCTTTGTAGGAGTTTAATTTCCTTTTTAAATTATGAATCCTTTATACTATTCAAAGATTACACAGAGATCATGGAAGAACTGTATGGCTCCATTTTAAATGACAGCACTTCTGTGTTAAAGCAATGTAATTTTAAAACAGTCAGGATTCTTAATTGTTAATATGATTACTTAAATGTTATTCCACACACATCTCCCTCCCTGCATTTATTTGGAAACCTCATCACATCAATTACGGCTGTTTTTTTTTTTTTTTTTCCTGAGGTGGTGTGGGGTTTTTTTCTTTCCCATCCTTCACTTTTAACTTTTTCATTGTCTTATATCTCTCTTCTCCCTTCCTCTCATATTATCTTTTTGAGACAATTACCAATACTTGTGACTTTTGTTCCCATCTCCTTCCCCACTGCATCTTCTCTAATATATCCAGCAACATTTAAAACAATTTTAAGATTATTTTGTTTGACCAGTTGAGAAAGGGATCTGATTTTCTAGGTATCATTTTCTCTTCTAAAATTACTCAAAGATACTTAATTTTTATCATCTCATATTGCAGAAGTTACAGTAATTGCAAATGCTTTTTTAAATTTTTCTAATGTGTATTTGAATAAGCTAAATAGAAATATAATGTATTTCCTTAGACGCAGCTGGCACTCTGTCATTATACTACTTCATACAGTGAAGAAAATTTCTCAATGGCAAATGAGTTCCGACCTGAGCGCTGGCTGAGGAAAGATAATTTGGACAGAGTAGACAATTTTGGTTCCATCCCCTTTGGTTATGGCATTCGAAGTTGTATAGGAAAAAGAATTGCAGAGCTGGAAATTCATCTTGCACTGATTCAGGTTAGAACTATGTGACAGCATTACAAGAAGAAAAATATATTGGTATGATTCTTTTCTATGTATACCATTTCTGGATATCTTAGAGTGCTCAAAAACTTTGTTTTGGAGTGTTGTCTAGCATACTCATCCTGCAAAGGCTTAAAATATTGAATATAATCATGCTTGAAATGTAGCATGCTAGTTAAAGTACATTGCAAAAGAAAAAATCTTTATAGTACAAATGAAATAAAACTAAAGGTAAGATTGTTAAGGAAATATATGGATGTAGTACAGAAGGTTTCTGTAAGCATTGGAAGTCTCTCTTAATGTATATTAGAATAGTTGCCTGCTCAGTTTCAGTATTTTAGTTATGAAGAATTCAGTAATTAAAAAGATGTGAAATAGGTTTTTTTATCCTTGTACTGACCCCAGTGTTATATCAAATAGTAGAATTTTTCTATATTCTGTGGTTTTCCACCCCTTCTTGTTCCTTCTCCTAACTTTATTACCATTTTAGATATACATAATTTATAGTTATGTAAGTAGTTAGTGCATATTGATATATACTGTTTTCCATTGCTTCATATCATAAAAAAAGCTTTCCCAACAGCTGCTACATTTTTTGTCATTTACAAGATACCCTTTTACTCAAATACTGAGACCAGATTGTGCAATCAAAACTCAAAGATTTGGAAACTATTAATAGATACTTAACTATATATATATATACTTATTATATGTATTGACAGCAAAGTTTGATTGAATTTGCCTTAGAAATTCCTTAAGTAAACTCCTAGAGCAATCTCTGAACAATTAGCATCTGTCTTTCAGAACTCAGAGTGAGATAGCTCTCAGGTGGCATCTTTTTGAAAAGGAGGATCAGGGAAATGTAATAGAGAGCCTGCTTTTGTTTTCTAGAAAGAAACTATAACAAAATAGCACACAACCTATTTTCAAGCATCAAGATGATATTTAAGTGATTTAAAAATAGAAACACATGAAGCATAGAGCTGATCAAAGAGAAATTGTTTCAGACCAGTCTGATTTCTTTCTTTGACTTGATCACTTACCTAATGTGGATGTAAAGTAAATCATGTATTCTGACTTCAGGAAGTATTTTCACATCCTATACATTGTTCTCACGACTAAATTGATAAAATCTGTTCCAGACGGAAGTATCTGTAAAATGCATGCACAACTGGTTAGCAAAAAAGAAATAGCTGGAGGCGGTAGCTGTCTAATATTTGCTGTTGAACTGGGAAAGCGTTTAATTAAAATTCTGTAAGAGTCTGTCCTGTATTTGATTTAGGTTGGTATTTTCATTAACAGTGTAAATGGTGGATTAGAGAATTTAGAGTTTGCATAGGATACCAAGCTGACATGAACTGAGTTAGAATCAGAGGATGTGAATACAAAATTAAAAAAAACTGAAGATATATTCCAGAATCAACACAAAATTGCTCTCTAAGGACAGTTGTAAGTTACTGCTCTTGAGAAGAAATCAAATGCATAAATACAGATTGCTGACGAACTGTGTAATTAGTACCGTAGAAAGACTGGAATGATACAGTAAAAAATCAGTCAGCAATAGTGATGCTAATTCTGACAAGGCAGTGTAATTCTTGGGTATCTTAACAGTATTATCAAGCATGTCGTATGTTAGAAAGAGGAGCTAAATTACTCAGTCTCACCAAATACTGAATCCTCAGCTAGACAGTGATACACAACTGACTTGATGCACTTCATTTTAACAACAATATAATAAAATTGGAGGAAATTTGGCAGACAGGATAACAAGAATTAGAGGTTTGAAAAAGAAGAATGAGATAAAAATTTGATCAAACATCTAACACTGAAAAGGTAGTTATGTTCAAGAAAATAATGCATTGTTTATCATGCTTACTAGGAGAAGGTTAAGAGAAGATTGCTTAGTTTATAGGAAAAAATGTTTGAGATTTAATATTAGGAAAAGTTGAGGATGTTGAGGTATTTTCCATGTATGGAAATAGAGGTTTAATGTAGAGATAACCTGCGTGATTGAATTATAGTGATTCTGTTCAGGAGAGATTCTAATATTTGACTCCTTGAATTACGATTGTTTCACTTGGTGTGCTGAACAGTTGCTGTCTCATGATTGTTTTGTTTCCTTCTGCCCAGGAAGAGGAGTGTTGCATGGGATTGGGATTCTTTTATTGCTTTGTTTTATAGTTTAATATAGTGATTTATATTGAAGTAAAAAACATGTAGAGAGGAAGCTCACAAGATTTGAAAGAAGCCATAGTTTCTTTGATAGCTCAGGCTGCTTAATCTAGTTGTGTGGAAATTCTTCAGAAAGGACTGGCTGAGTCCTCAGTCAGAGGAGGAAGATTTTTAACTATAATAATCTTCACCTTGTAACAACTATTTTTTCTTTACTCTGTGGGAATCACAGAACTTAAACTCCACAGAACTGGCAACAGAAATTTTGTTTGTGACAGTCTGTTTTGTTGTCTTTTCCAAAATCTAATCTTCATCTGTAATTTTGCAACTTTCCTAATACTTGTCCTGTTTATATTCACAGTTGCTTCAGAATTTTGAGATCAAAATTTCTTCCAAAACCGAACCAGTTCATGCCAAAACCCATGGACTTTTGACTCCTGGAAACTCCATCAATGTGAGATTTTCTGATCGAAAGTGAGACTCAGATGTTTTAGGAATACTTGTATGATGTTCATGGGAGCAGACTTGCATCTTGTGGATGTTTAATCATGCATGTTCTCTGGTTTGTAGGTATTTGGTAAAATGATCAAGTATTATGTTCTGCCCTAGTTCTAGCAGTACATAAGAGAAATTACCTCTCCTGTAATAATAGATAACTACACATAAGAAAACATATACTGAAAATATTCCTTCTTGTACTAGGAATCTCCTTTTACCTGTAAAGATTTCTAGTAATAACAACACATGCATTGAAAAAAAACTAAATTAAATTCAGATATGGCAGTATCATTTAATGGTTTTGTTACACTGCTTTGTCATAAAAGTAAGCTACTCAGCGAGTTTATTTGTGAGCAAGAGGATTACTATATAATATGTGAAAATTAGCTGCATTTATGCATTTGTGTTTTCCTGTTTCTTGTCCTCCAGTGTTTTTTAAAAATTTCCACCTAACATTGAAATTATGAGATCATTTTTCTCTTGTCTGTAAAAGTATTTACTCTGTGTGTATTAAAAAATTAATACAGTAGTATGAAAAGTAAAGATAGAAATACAATTTGTCACTTGGTTTAGACTCAAAATACAGAACAATTAAAAATTATCCAAACATAATCCCCGTAAAATGTTTTTATATAAATTTTTTTAAAAAATAAAAATCTTAAAAATAAAAGTTTAAATGTCACATTGTAGGATTATGAACCCAGACATTGTCCTCTTTGCCAAAGTATAAGCTGAGTGGAATAGCACAAGCCACTTTCTCTGTTCTAGCTAATATTATGCCAAAACCAAATGTAAATAATAAAAATGAAGTAGTTGTTACATTTTTATCATTGTAACATGCTGAACCCATAAGCAGGTGTGCAGTTGTCTTCTGTAGGATGGAAATGTGACTACTGAAGTATTAGATTTTTTTACTCTCTAGTGTCATATTAAAGAGTGGGCATTTGAAAGGGGTTTTTTTAATTATTTTATTTTTCCTATGACAACTAACAGAAAAGTCTCTTGCATGAGACTTTAGTCTTTAGAAAGCTTTAGTATCGCTGCAATAACCTCACGTTCTCATTTTTGGGAGAAACCTTATACCTTGAGAACATATTATGCCTTGTACAATGCTCAAACCTGCATATCCTAACATGAAATTAACTATGTAATTATGTATAGTTAACTGTTTACATGTCAGGCACTGACTGTTGTTCCTGATGTAGTTTACAAACTGATAATCGTAAACTTTTCAGACATACGCAGTTAGAAAAAAGTTGTGCAACTCAGATTTTTAAATGACAACACTCCTCTTTGCTCATCTAGCTATAATAAAAAGTCAAAGACAGGTTGATTAAATAACACCTGTACTTTTAATGGTGTACATGACATTCCACAGAGCAAACTACTAGTCACATTGTGGTATTTTGGTTACTTTTTGTAGTGCCTTTTCAAGGTCTTGAAAAAGAAAACCAAAAAAACTCCTTTGTATGGATCTTGTATATAAAATAACAATACTAAACAAAATTGATCTGATCTGTGAGAAGGTTAAATGTTTACATGATGACTTTAAAATGTTAATCCTGTATTGAGCATGTATATGTACTCTAAGAAAACAGGTAGTCTGTGGGGGTTTTTTCTTGAATGAGTTTGTCTTCTGATGCTGTTTTCCAGGACTTCATATTATTTCCTTTTTTTTCTTTCCCATCGTCATTTCCAATTGTCTCCATTTTAAATAGAATGAAGAGAGTTGTATTTGCCAGAGCCAGTTTACATCCCAAAGGAGATGTTTTGCAAAGGTCTGTTTAAAAGTCTGCAGACTGAGTATTTGACTCCATAACTCTGCCTGGTTTTGTTGACTTGAGGATTGAAGAGCTGTGAATCCAAATTTGGATTCTGTATGGTGCTCTTTTCGCATTGTCATGGCATCATTAGAAACACCAGCCATTGCTATATTGCGGTATATTTGCTACTTGTTATCAGTCACTACATAATATATTGCTGTAGAAGAGGGAAGAGGCATTCTAAAATGCTCTTTAAAGCATTTGAATCGTTTTGTGAAAAAGACCTGTGATTTGTTTTACTAGAGCATCTATCCTTGTAAGTTGCCTTTTATACGTAATAAAATATTTATGCAGAATTTACAAGTCATCGTTCTCATTTTAATTGCTACTTACAATTGCATTTTTCTTTAGCATCTTAAAGTTTCTAACTTGTTGGACAGACCTGGAAAATTCACTGTTACATGGGAAATTACTAGTTCAGCTAGAAAAGATGGGGATTCATACAAGAATTTAAGGTGTGTAATGACTTGGCTGAAGGAGAGATAATATTTTATTAACAGTACTGTCATTCTGGAAGAAAGTTACTGGCAAAGTTACTCAGGAAATACCCTCTGATTCTAATGTAAAGTTTTGATTAATTATAATTGCTTAATACATAGAAGAATATTAATGATATAAAGAGTGAAGGCATAAAATATATTTAAAAAAACCCCAAACCAAACAAAAAAACACCCAGAACCCAGAATGTAATAGAGATAGAATGGAATTTAATAGCAAGAGTCATGTATGTAGGGAATAAAAATTATTTATTTGAGAAGTTCACGAGTTGGAATGTGTGGAGGAGGATCTAGGTAATCTCAGATGACTAGAAATTGCAAGTGTGTTAGAATAATGAAAAATACAGTCTAGAATGTATGAGATGAAGTATCTCTGGTAGAGATTGGGGAAGAATAGATGAGACTGCATCTGAAGTGCTATGTACAGTGTGGTTATGTGTTCAGGAAAGGTGGAGTTTGATTTGAACAGGTAAGGCAACTACTAAGATTATCAGGTTAATGTAAGTTTCTGTCAGCAGAGAAAGGATTATACTACAATGCCTTTTTGCTCTGCCTCCCTGTGGTTTAAGCAGACCACAAGCTGGCACATCAAGCCCTGGCACCTAAGCTCTGTAACCATGGTCTTTGGAGAACCTGATTCTTTGGACACAAAACTGTGATGGCTTGATTACACTCCTTCCAGCTGGATTAGATACCAGTTTGTAGAAACATGGATGTCTGTAAGAGACTAAACGTGTCCTCAAAAATATTCACATAATCTAGAAAAGTGAATATTGAGAGAGGAGATAAATGTTCTCTTCAGATACCCTCAAGTTAAGGTGTTTACTCCTTAAGGTAAAGGGCAGTGCTTGCCCAAAACAAATATTACCAGCTAGCAGTGGATAAACCAGTGTAGAATGTTTCAAGCCATCAGCAGAATCAGAGTTTAGAATAAATTTACTGTGAGAAATGGTGAAGACAAAAAAAAAAAAAAAAAAAAAAAAAAAATGCGCAACCAGACATGAAATGATGGAGCACAGTGAAAAGAATTCTGTAAAGTGATTGTTTAACTAGAATCACTGTATTCAGTCAGTCTGTTGTTTTCTCTTACTCTTGTAGGTACATAGGTGTGGAAGGAATCTATGAAGTCAATGGTGAAGTAGTCATCACTCCAGCAAAATTGTATGCCAGTGGTGAATATAACTTATGAGCTCCTTAAATACTCCAGCATTGATGTGGCTGTGAAGATGAAGAGTAGTGTGCCTGGCAGCTGTGAACAAGAGAGAAGTAGGCACTGGGGGTTTGTTTGAAGCTAGAGACAAGAGTTGTGCTGTCGTGGACAGGACTGGGGAAGGGGAGTAGAAGAGCCACACAGAGTGGAGGCTTTGGGGCTATTCCAAGTAAACTACGGAAGTGTACATGAGATCAAAGTTAAGGACCTAGACAGATGAGCTGTAAACTGCATGTAAGATGGGGGAGGACAAGAGAAATGGGATGAGGCAAGAGCAGTTTGGGCACCTGATGTGTGTGCTATTTGCAATATATGCAAAAAAAAAAGGAGCTGACAAAAGTGCTCACCAAGACACTTTCCATCATTTATCAGCAGTGTTGGCTAACCAGAGAGGTCCCAGTTGACTGGAAATTAGCAAATGTGATACCCATCTGCAAGAAGGACCAGAAGGAAGATCCAGGCAACTACAGGCCTGTCAACCTGACCTCAGTGCCAGGGTAGGTTATGGAGCAGATCACCTTCAGTGCCATCACACAGCACGTAAGGACAAGCAGGTGAACAGGCCCAGTCAGCATGGGTTTATGAAAGGCAGATTCTGCTTGACTAACCTGATCTACTACTAAGACAAGGTGGCCTGCTTAGTGGATGAGGGAAAGGCTGTGCATGTTGCTATCTAGCCTTTAGTAAAGCCTTTTGACACCATTTCCCACAGCATTCTCCTGATGAAACTGGCTGCTCAAGGCTTGAATGGGCATACTCTTCACTGGATAAAAAACTGACTGGATGGCTGGGCCCAAAGAGTCGTGGTGAACGGAGTTAAATCCAAGTGACTGCCAAACACAAGTGGTGTCCCCCAGGACTTAGTATTTGGGCTGGTTCTGTTTACTATCTTTATCAAGGATCTGGATGAGGGCATCAAGTTCACCCTCAGTAAGTTTGCAGATGACACCAGGTTGGGTGAGAGTGTTGGTCTGATTGAGGGGAGGAAGGTTCTACAGAGGGATCTGGACAGGCTGGAGTGATGGGTCGAGGCCAATTGTATGAGGTTCAACAAAGCTTAGTGCCAGGTTCTGCACTTGAGTCACAACAACCCCATGCAATGCCACAGGCTTGGGCAAGAGTGGCTGAAAAGCCGCTTGGCGGAGAAGGACCTGGAGGTGTTGGTTGACAGCTGGCTGAATATGAGCCAGCAGTGTGCCCAGGTGGCCAAGAAGGCCAATACTATCCTGGGTTGTATCATACACAGTGTGGCTAGCAGGACTAGGGAAGTGATTGTCCTCTTGTACTCAGCACTGGTGAGGCAGCACCTCGAATACTGTGTTCAGTTTTGGGTCCCTCACTACAAGAAAGACATTGAGGTGCTGGGGTGTGTCAGAGAAGGACAACAAAGCTGGTGAAGTGTCTAGAGAACAAGTCTTATGATGAGCGGCTTAGGGAATTGGGGTTGTTTAGTCTGGAGAAAAGGAGTCTCAGGGGAGACCTTATCACTCTCTACAATTACCTGAAAAGAGGTTGTAGCAAGGGGAATGTCAGTCTCTTCTGCCAGGTGACAAGTGATAGGACAAGAGGAAGTGGCCTCAAGTTGTCAGGGGAGGTTTAGGTCAGAAATTAGGAAAAATTTATTCACTGAAAGACTTGTCAAGCATTGGAACAGGCTGCCCAGGGAAGTGCTGGAGTCACCATCCCTGGAGGTATTTAAAAGATGTGTAGATGTGGTGCTTAGGGGACATGGTTTAGTGGTGGACTTGGCAGTGTTAGGTTTATGGCTGGACTTGAGGTCTTTTATCTCAATAAATAATAAATTTTATTATTTCTTAAGGGTCTTTTACAACCTAAACAATTCTATGATTCTGTAGTGTTCATAACTTAAAAAAATGCTATTGTATAATTACATCTTTGGTAATGCCAAACTTCCCCTCTGTGTGCCAGAGAGACTCTGGGGATATAACAAATCATTAACTCTTGGTGTTCCATAACAATGTTGGTTTGCACTGGCAGGGTCCCATGGAGGCAGATGCATCAGAGAGTTTTTCACCTCCTGAAGTGTCAATAGAGGATTTACAGGGTCATGTGAAATGCAGATACTAAGATGATTTAAAATGCTACCAAGTTATAGTCACAATGCTGCACAGCTACTTGGACAGATGTAAATACATGTGCCAATACAATCACTGGTCTTACACATTGGACCCTTCTGATTTTTGCAAGGTGATCATCTGTGTCATGGCCTGTATATATTGAAGCAAGATAAACTAAAGTTCACTGGAATGTGTGTTGGAAAATATTAAGGAAGAGGTCTGAAGTTGATGGACATTTCTTATGCCTATATAGGTTTTGATCTAAATTTTACACCAGCAGTAGTAAATAATTAAGTTAGATGGGAAGATGCGAGTAGTAACTATTTTAATACCTCATCATTTTAGAAGTATATTTTTATAGATATATGTATCTATGTACAAAAGTATATTTTTTATCCTCTGTGATTAATACATTCACATACCTGTTTCCTTTTCAAAGGGTATTAACACGAAAATAAGTAAATGTATATCCAGAACTTACAAATATTATTTATTCATGTTCATGCTGAATTTAAAAAAAAATCGACCATATCATGTAGATGTCATGTGGGTATTTTAAAAATAATTTAATCTGAAAATTTCCCCTATGGTTTCCGAAGTAATTTTCTTCAAGGAAACCACTGAAAATACTACACTGTGGCTTTGGTACCACTAGGTGGTGCTGTCTTTATAGTATTCCTTAGTGATAAATCCGTGATTATGTATCTATGAAAACCAAAAAAAGTGTATCTAGACGCAATGTACTTACTATAGCTTCTTAAAGATAGAGACGTTTTGTTATACTTGTTTGGCAAGGACATTTAGCCCTTGTATATGTCAACGTGCTCAATTCGTGTTCATTTTTTTGCATATGCTTCCTTAAAATGGGAATTTGCATATAACTAATAGTACAGTATGTCCAAAGTTTCACGTTGGCCTCGTTAGGGAAAATCCAGCCTTTGAAGTCCTGTATGCCTTCTGCTGAGATTTATCTTTAACAGAGTTTGTTAATCATTGAGCTTTGACACTCTACCTGTTATCATGCAAAATTCAAAATAAAGACAGTTCCTACTCTGAAGAGATTACAGTCTGGGTGAGCAGAGTAAACAAAACTGGAAATAATTGAGGGAGATCTTTTGTGCGTTTCAGGCACTATGGTAAATCTCAGTTCTGCATTGCAGTAAACAGCAGATCTTTTGATACTATTTAAAGGGTATTGTACCAGTCTTGGCAATGTTTGAAACATGCTGTTTGCTGCCAAGTGTTTATCTAGTTGGGAAACAGTTAAGTTGAAGCATAAGCTCACTGAAGAAGCTCACTTCACTCAGATAAAAGGAAGGCTGGAGTCAGGGATTTTGGAAGGAAGTGTCTAAGGGATAAACAACGGCAAGAGAGTATTTGTTGAATTTTCAGGATAAAATCTGCTTTTACCATTTTATTTTTTCAAATCAGTCAAATGTAGAATTGGTGTCTAAACCTGAAGCTGAAAGGTGTGAGCGGATTGTTCAGATTGCATTATTTCTTTGTTTTTGAGAAGAAAACATGGAAAAATTTGAAAATATGAATGAAACATTTTTCTTAAAGGCAAAAAGTTGTGTGGTTTCCCCCATGCAGGACATGAGCTATGAAACTGCCCAATTTTGCTCAAGTTAACCATTATTTTTTCAGAAAGCAAGTTGCTCAGGCAGCTTCAAGAAACCAGTGAGCTCTCTGGGATGTGTTTAAAGTAGGTTAAATTTCCTCGTCTGCATTTTGCATTCAGGTTGCCACTTGTCAGCAGAAAGTTTGCAGGGGCTCTTAGCTCCTGACAAGTACAAAATAATGCAGGTAACCTGCAATAGAGAATATTTAAGCAAACTTGTATTGTCATGAGTCAGGAGCATGATTGTAGGCAATTACCAAACGGACCTGATATGCATTATCTTAATCACTTGTCTGAATATTAGCATTTATGGGAGATTTGTACATTTTAAAGTACATGCTGGGACACAAACTGGAAAAGGTATAATACTATGAGATAAAGCGATGCCCATATAAAAAAAAAAAAAAAAAAAAAGAGAAGCAACTAATTGTTACAAGTGGTCAGAAAAATAGCATCATGTAGTATCTTTTCCAACAGCAAATGTTGGTGTTCTTAAAATATGAAGGCCATTTTTTAAAATGTTTTTATGGGAGGTGTCAAAGAATTGTAGACAGAGAACATAACTAACATGCTAGAGGAACTGTTGATGGAGAAACATATAGTACAGCAACACATCCACAATTATGGCAATCTAGTCTTAAACAAAAAATCAGTGTATTTAGGGTGAAAGAAATTGTAACACACAAAATCTAGGGTATGCCATTAAGTAAGACATCTATAACGTACATTAGAAATGCTTATTTAAGATAGAAATCTTTGCCCTGTGTCTAAGGGAAGCTGATAAGAAGGGATGCTTAAGAACTTTCCTCAGATAACTTCTTAGGTAAGATCATAAGATTTCAGCCATGTTTACATTAGCAGCTAGGTTCGTTTTGGCAATTGGTTATCAGCTGTTTGTTTTTCTAACTGAATTAGTGCTTACCTTGGATTACAATTTCAGGTGTAGACAAAGAAGATTAAAAAAACCATTTAGACAAGTCTTTTTTACTCTCAGTTAGCTCAGCTTGTGAAGGTCTTTGTCTCCTTTATGCAGATAGGGATAAAGACTTGAATTTGGTTGAAGATTCCCAAATACTGCAGAGATAATCTCATCCCAGATGGAAAAAGAAGCATTAACTCTGGATGATTAGAGAATCAAAAAGGTATGTGGGGAATTAGTTACACATATCTGGAAGGGCTTGGTAAAGCATCTTCATCTAAGATACCACTGAAAAGTAAATCAAAATTTCACTATCATCACAATTATAGATGCTTCTTTTATGTTCTTGTCACAAATTCATAGATAATAAATGCATAGTAGTCATGATAAGTCTTATCAAACACCAGTTCTTTTCAGATTAAGTTGTATGAAATAACACACAATTCTTTTTACACAGAATGAAGGCTCCAAATTAATCCAAGAAATAATAATTTACTAGTTGCTACTGAGTTTAGTTTTGCGATATAAATAGGTATCGGCACTAGAAAGTGTGGGCAGCCATTTGTCTCACTTTTATCCTACATTGTATTTTAAAGGTGGTTACAAAGATTCCCAATTTTGTAGATTTCTGAGACATTAATCTCAACGGGCAAAGCTTTCTAACTCATACCATGATGTAGTTGATCACTCACCTCCTCACCGACTGAGACTTCAGGGAATGGCTGCATTTATCCAGCAGTTTGCTATGTGAGATAACAGTGGATGCAGGAAAGATCTAATTCAGCCATGCTACTCTACCAAAGCAAATGTCTTTAATGTTTGTATATTTGCAAGACTGTAGATTTCAGGCCCACAGTGAACATTTTCTGTGTATTGAATTCTGCTTTCTGCATCTTCTGATGTTGGGTCACCTTAAGTGATGTGGCATTATTGGCCAATGTATAGTAGAGATTAATGTCTCAATCTGTCATGACACTGGGCCACATTGGACCACACTGGAATGCAAGAGTAATTACTGCAATTATGGTGATCTATAATTTGGTATTATCTGCATTTATAATTATTTTTTGATGTTGGCATTTCACCACCTAATACTGTGGAAGAGGGAGAGAGCAAATTAAATTTATGGAATTATCTGGCTAAAAAAAAATTACAAATATCTTCATTCTACTGGCACAGAAATTAGTAATCTATAATGAGTTTATGCCACAAGAAGCAATACAATATCAATTGTTCAATTCAGGTAAAATGAAAATTAATTAAATTACAGAAAAATATGTGGTGGATGGGGAGTAATCTTATGTTTCCCAGATGATGGGTTAGGTATGGGTCCTAAGGCTTTTCCACTGTATTGGCTACTTCTCAGTGGAGAAAATCTTTCCTAGGCCTTTGCTTCACTTTTATGACTAGTATTTCAACTGCATAATGTTAGAAAAAAGTTAGGAGAAAAGAGTTAATTATTTTTTAGATGTGTTTAAAATAATGCAGCAAGTGGAAGCACCCTCCAGTTCTTTATTGGTTATCAACATATACATCTGAAGTTTAGAAGTCTAATGTTGTGCAATTTGACTGGAAGAGTGATGTTTAGCCTCATGACTAGGAACAGTGAGAATCCATTATTTATTTCTCAGGGATTTGTAAAGAAGAACTAAAACAAGGAAACCTATTGTGTCATGTTTGAATGTTTTGATGGAGTATTTTTTAAGAGGATGGCAAATCAAAAAAGGGTAAAAATACCTAGCTAGAAAATATTTTCCTTGGTTGGCTTCTGTGAGGCTGACTGGTGCTTTTAGTGACTAGTGTTTTTGTAACCAAAAGACCAAGAGAAACAGGTATCAAAGACAGCAATGATTCAGTATATTCTTTGTGATCAGCTGGATATTCCAACGAGATGAGTAGGAATTGCAAGAGAATGGGGGACTAGTACTTGTGTCTAAAGAACTGTCTCTACATTTCTATATCAATGATCAGGAGCCTGTAAAATCTTTTTTTTTTTAAAAAGAGCATAGCTGATCTGATCAGTTTTATCAAAACATGTCTAGGGCATATTTCCATCCCATATGGTATAAAATCACAAATTGTGTGTGTTTATCTTTTCTGATATTTTTATAAGAAGATGAAGACTTGTTTGCTGTGAGTTTTGTGGGTAGGATAATTAATTAGTTATCTCCAGGACACATTTAATTAATGGCAAGGTCAAACCTTCTTGTTCTCCCCCCCCCCTTACATAAAGCTCCCTCTATACAATGGGAATATGTAATTTCAGTAGGGAGGAACTGTGTGCTCTCTAGGATTCTCACACCCCTGTGAGGTTATGAGTAGATGTAGTATTAGTAGGATTTGCAGCTGACTTGTATGTATTTGTTGCTCTGTCTAGGGAATGAAGGCTTCCCTGCCTTGCTAAATGTTTACCATGTACGTCTTGGTAAACCTGGAGAGTGCTGGCATGCTAGGAAGGGATATTTTTTAGATGTGGAGATGTGAGACTGCCTCCTCATTTTGTGTTGGTCTTTTTCGTCTTTCTCATCACTGTACTGGTTTTTGTCAAGGTTTTGCCAAACGTCAAACCAGGTGATGCCAATTGTGACCACATTCCCATGTCACTTTTAGACAGGAAAGAGATCCTCACTCCTCTTAAAGTGTCAGGACTGTACCTGCATTAAGAGGTCTGCATGAAGAGCATGAAAGCATTTAAGGATTCATACAGTAAAGGGACCAGTGTCTCACACATGCAAGGGAAGGGACTTACTGCTCCTATTCAACACATCAGGAGGCGTGCGGGGAAGAGTAGGAGGTTGTCTGGTTGTTTTCCAAGCAGCACATTTTTGCAATATAGAAACTAAATTTATCTTTACCTCCATATTCAAGACAGAAGTATCATGTCTCATGTCTTCCCTTAGCTTATGACTCAATGTCATTATCATCAAAGTATGCAGGGAAAGAAATGACTATGAATGCCTTAAAGTACATGAAAACATTGAAGTGATGGCTTAATTCTCCCTGCCTTTCTCTGGTTTTGAGGTTTTGGTATTCAGATTTTGACTTTTTCTTCCTGCTTGGAAACCTATTCACGTGATTCCAAAAGGTGGTATTTTGAGAGGACATGCTGTATTGTAAAATTCCTGGTAAAGACGTTGAGATACTGCAACATTTCCAGACTTGTTCTTTGGCTTTCAGAGTAAAGTAGTAGAAATAGCATGCATTTCCATCACTTGCACAGTGACATGTTAAGAAGAAGATTCACAATTTAAGATGTTTGGTTGGTTTATCTGGTAGAGTTGACTCATTTCAAAGAAGAGTTTGAAAACAAACCCAAAATTTAGCTTGACATTTGTTTATTCCTTCCAGCATGCTGATGACCCTGATATGTGTATACACAAGGCTGTGACTCATTAAACTGTCGAGGATGCTTACTTTAAGACTCTGTAAATGTTTTCTGCTATATTTGGCAGGGACACTTCAAGATGTCAGAGCATTGAATGACATGTAAAAATGTCACATAATCTGTGAAGAGAAATATATTAATTCTAACTAGGTGGCACTGAGTTCTAAGTTTCTATAGTATTCCATTGTCAATCATGCATCAAATATTTGTCCATGAACAAAAGAAAAATGGTAATTTACCAAGGCTGGAAACAGCTACATATCTGCAATGATCAAATACAGTATTTAAAATTTAGGTTAGAAGGCAGGTTGGAATAGCAAAGAGCTGTTCATATTAAAAATCTTTTTGATGGGATTGTCTGCTTTTTGCTTTCAGAATGGTTTATTCTACATGCCTGGTTTCCTATTACAGTGCATGGACCCACATTATTTTTAAGGTGGAATATTTGAGTGATGAGGCTGGCGTTTAGATAATATAAATGATTCCAATGCATGAAGGCTTACATACAGTAAACATCTACTTTAATTCTCTTGAGTCTGTTCTTGTCTTTCCTCTAGAAATTAACCCTTTGGTTAATAACCAAATAATGGCATCAAGAATAAAGCACATGCATATTTTGAGAAATTCCTTAAAGTCCCTATAATATCCAGAAGCATTGCTTTTCTCTATCAGATTTTTTTACTAGAAATGCAAACATTTTTACTGATACACCTTTAATAAAAACTGGTGACTCCAAGAGCAGTTTTTGTAAAGATGTATAGTTAATTTTAAATTACTTACTGTGGATTTTTAATTCTTTTGAGGTCTTCACTGTTGTTCACTGAATCTTTATCAAAGTCTTTAACAGAGTTGACAAAGTCAGCTGGTGGAAATAGCTGAGTTATTACAGGTAAGAATAATGGTTTTGCTTTTGTCTGTGTTGTATTTTCTGCAGTTCAGTCCTGGTCCAGGACTAGGAAAACATTACTATAAATGTCGGTAATAATTAGAATAGATTGTATAGTAATGATGTATTGAATGTGTGCAGAAAACTGCACTTGCCCAAACCAGAAAGTTACCATCCTCATTTTCTGAAAAATCAAATCCCAAACATCAAAAGCAAAGAGTTGGGTAATTTTGAAAACTGAACAAATCTGAAATGGTAGTGAGCTTACAGCAAACAAAGGTGAGATAGCTCTTGTAAATAATCTGTAGCAAAGGAGTCACTCAATTTTGTTACCAAGGAAATGAAATGAGGCTATCACTAAAGGGAAGCAAGAAGGAAGACACTGCAACTGAGGCAACTGTTATCATTACATGTCTAGCTAGTATGGTTATCACTCACCAATGTGAAACCCGGTGGAGGTATGTTTTATAGAAAATATTTTCTGGATTTCACTCATGTTTTGTGATGTTGATGTGGTATCCTTGTGATATGATATCCTTTGCATGATTCTTCCAGATGGGCCATGTGTTCTACCATAGCTATAGATGGGGATAAACTGGCCTGTCTATTAGAGTCTATAATTAATTTCCAGTTTTTAAATATTTTAATAAATAGTAGAATGCTTCCAGAATTCTCAGAATAATTTCCAAGGCAAGACAGCATTCACTTACCTGCTCTCTTGTTGATTGATGATAACGGAAACCTAAAAAAAAATGTTTCACATGTGACAAATCCCTTCCTTTCCTTTACAATGGAGAACACAGAAATTTTGGTAATCTTCTTGAAAGTATATTTGTGCAAAGCTTAAGGACCATTCCCATTCTTTAACTCATGTGATTTATTAGTGAAGGGTAGCTAATCTGTCACAAATTCAGGGCCTAAAATGCCTTTGTAGTGGCCAAATCCACACAGACAGGAAACAGAAAATAGATACACGCAGCTGAATCAAGCATCCAAAATGGCATATGGATGGAAAAGAAATTTGATCAGAATTTTGAAATTAAATGAAAAATCTGCCAAAGCTTTGGGGTCCCAGTAAGATATATTATGAACACCACATAATTCTCAAAAATTCAAGAAAGCTTGTAATCAAGAGACAGTCTTCAGTCAGATATGAGACAAAACTTTAATGTAACTTTATTTACTGCCTCTTCCCCCCTTTCTGAGCAGGTGAATCTTTCCGAACTAGACCGACAAAGCTCTCAGCTTTGGAGCCTTCCCTATGCTATGGTATTAGGAGGGTTTTTTTGTGTTTGGGACACAAGAAGAGCCACTTAGATACCATCTTCTGTTTCTCTTAACAAGATAGTGAAGAGATTCAACAGAAGTTGTGAGTTTGAGAGATGTGGGAGAGAATACCGTCTGGACGCTATTTTTAAATCAAAGTTGTTTCATCTTGTTTTTGTTTTAAGGGACAGAACACGTAATCAGAAAGATTTTATTTATTCTTTTTATGGCAGAAACTTCCTAATCCTTCCCAACACCTTTCTGTGGAAGAACAAAGGGAGACTGCATAAGAATATAGTCAGTCAAAAAGGAATGCTAAGGAAAACTAGATAATGGTGAAATTGATGTCTGAATTACCCTTGATAATGTTATCAGGTTAAAAGGAAAGATAGAAGTCACCTTTGCAAGCTCTTCCTGAATGTCATCCCAGAAGAATGTATGATCTGCAGTGCAAAGAAAAAAGGGAGCAGGCTGTTTAAGGCAAGCAAGGTTGGAGTCAGAACTTGATTAGATTTTGCTACATAATATATTTTGTGTAGTTTGTTGTTTTCAAGGTGTTGAATTTACTGTCTTAATCCTTTAACTAATGTCATTAAAGCAAGGGGGTGGTATTGGCAATGAGTGAGGCCAATGGACTTGTAGCCTTATGGCCAGAGTTAGAGCCGGAATGAGACTATGGATCCAAACAACCAGAGGCTTTGGGGTTGCTTAAAATGTGAGCCTCAGCTTTGAATACAAACAGGAAATCATGATTGAAATAGACCCATCATGTGTTACATTAGTACTTGAGGAGAATGGCTTTAGAGTTCCTGGAATAATTTATTGCAAATAATATTATATAGTATGAATATAAACATTTTAAGAATTCAGTAAGGATATATTTATATTTACCATAAACATCTTTAATTAGCTGAGCTCTACTAAATATTTTTAAAGACCCCCAATAATTAAAACTTAAATCAGAACTCCTTGCTGAAAAGAAACAAAAATAAATTTTACTGGGTTTTAATCTTTTCTATAACTGGAACAGAGAATATGTATTTCTAGTTCCATGAATGGTGGAGAGCACTACTACTGTAATTTTAAAATTATTTTATTTAAATTAATTGTATTTTATACATGAAAAATTTTGCCACCAGTAGCAGGGAAGCAGATTACATTTTGATTATCACAGCTTGTAGCTGTAAGTACACAAGCTACAATTAAAAGGTTCAAATTAGAAAAAAGAAAGATATGTTAATGGACACATCACTGAAATAATTCTTTAAAAAGTAAAATCTTATACCAATTTAAATTATTAATCATGAAGAAAACATCCTGCTCCCAGATGGACAAACTTGGCAAACAGGAATAATAATAATTAAAAAAAATGAGATGTAACAACAATTTGTGCCATGAAGGGAATAAATTGGACCTAAACTATGAAATAATAGACTACAACTCAGCAAGCACTTAAGCATATGCTTAATTGTAAACAGGTGAGCTGTTCTTCTCTCTTTAATGACAAAACTGAGAAGTGAAATGCACTTATGGGGCTGAGACCTAACACAGGCATTATTGACTAGAGTATTAATTATGAGAGCAATAGAAAAGCAATGGTAGGTATGTACATGTTGAATTATATGCATTTGTGCTATTGTGTTTGACAGATTTGCTTCTCCCCTATGAACTGTGAAAATTAATCATACTGTCACCAGGGAGATGGACTATAGGTGGGTTTCATAACCCACCTGGCTTTTTTAACTTTAGCTATTCATGCTTTTCATCTAATCTCCCTCTGTAGCTAAGGGAAAAGGGAGATGTTTCTAGAAGCAGTTTTACCTTCTATCATCCTTTGGAGGTACTGATTTCTCTCTTTGACTATAAAAAGAGCCTAGATGACTCAAATTAAACTAGATACATTTTAGCTGGTTACAGTTAGATGAAATGAAGTGACCTAGGGTGTAGTGTTAGAATAAATGACACAACTATGCACATATTGAAATTGATAAATCTCTTTGTAGAAGATGGATATAAGCATCAAGTTCTATTTAGCTCTAATTGTGCAGAATCTGTCACTAATGGCTTCATAAAGGTTAGCCAGCTCTGCCTCCCAATGACACAAAGCACAAACGAACATAAGCATTAAGTTGCTAGCCTGTATGTTTATTATTATGTGCAGTCCTATTGACATAAGAAATTATTGACATTTGTAAGATTGTAAAAAGCTCTAAGTTTGAGATCAGAACAATGGAGGACAGATGTGAGACTGACATGTCTCCTGTTCAAGCAGAACAGCCTTCAGCATGTATCACCTGGCTAAAATGGCTCAGATGTTCATTCAAATGCACAGCCACACATAGTATGTGATGTTCCCTGGGTCATGCTAGGGGAATACCTTTTGCGACACACCTGGAGCCCTGCAAATGCTTTGCAGCTTTGGTGCTGATCCAATCAAGCATAGAAATAACTGGGAAATGACTCATGCTGAGAGGTGGATGCTTGCTGTTAATCCCAGCTTTTAAAATGTACACAGTTTGTCATCATTTTTCATTGTGGCGAATATGTGTGTCTGGCCACTTTTGTTTCACAATTGTCTGATGTTTGCCATGGACTGTCTTTTCAGCTTATGTGCTTCAGTCATTCGCTTTTCACTTGAAAGGACGTAATCAGACAAAAATTCCTTCAAAACCAGTTTCACTGAAGAAAAGACCTAAGCAGAAGAAGCAAATAGATGAGGTAGGGTGGAGAGGAATGTGTTCTGACCCTGAAACATCTGCTCTTTTAAACGTGATGTTACAAATGTTTAACCACATGTGCATCTTTCACTCTTAAAAGTTTAAGCTAAAGAGGAGATGGGGAGTAAGAGACAAAGAAAATGGGATATTAATTATGTTTCCAGATGATACTAAGCAGTGAGATGCTGCAAAATTACACATGATACTGGACAAGAAAATATGAAAATACCTAGTAAGGCTGAAATTAAGGAATAAATGAGATTCATTTGGGACAAATACACAGTTGTGTATCTACAGAAAAACACACAGAAACATGAATACTAGATGTAATGCCAGAAAGGAATTTAATAAAATTGCAGTTTGCAATACAGTGTGGCATCACGGGTATGCACATGCTTGAGTCTGAGAAAGTCTTATATCACTGCACTTTTCTCATTTACAACCAAAGCACATGCCTAAGTATTTTCTTAAATAGGAATAGTATGTCTATTAATGTAACTGAAGTATAGCATGGATTTAAACCCATTTCTGAATGAGAGCTTTTGTCGTTAAAAAATAAAAAGCCATTGTCATAACAGGCAAGAAATGCAGAGGCACTGTCTCACAAAGCCTCACAAAGAGGTATTGACAGGTTCTCTGCCCACAGTTTCTAAGGGCTCTGACAAAACAATCGTTTTTATTCCAAGTTCTGAATGAACAGAAATAGTAAGGAAGCAGAAATGGGAAACAGTAAATGAAATATAAGACAAAAAATCTAGCCTAGCTCTCTCAAGTAATCACCCTCAACATTGTTTTGTTGTTTTAGATCACAACAGTGAGTGCTACACTGCTCCTGATGTGTGTGAATCTCTGGAGGTAAGAGTCTTCATCTCGCAAATTAAAGACTCTGTGAGATCATCTTGGAACACAGGTGGGTTTCGGTACCATCTTTCCATTAAAATAGGTGTAAGAGATGCTAGTCTCCATCTTAAAGGCAAATGCAAGTTCCTTAAATATCTAAATTGCCTGCAAAGGATTGGTTTGGTTGATACTGTACTGGCTACGACCTGTGTACAGAGCTGATGTCAGCTCCCGCAAAGAAGACAGATGAGTGTGCAGGAGAGGAAGGAAGCTTCCCCACCACCTGACCCAGCCCCAGTGTGTGGAACTGATGGAAGCTCTGGGACTCAGTATTAACATATCAATAACAGCGCTGAGGTGGTTTCCTGTATGCCAGGAAGCAGAACTTTGTCCTGTCTTGTAAAGGAATAGAGTTTCACAAAAGGTATTTGCACAGTAGGTCTAGCAAAGCACAACTGAAGCCCTCTTGGGACGAAAGTGGTGGCGTAGCTGCAGCATATGCAGTTGGAAAATCCAGGACAAGGGCAGGCAAGGGGTAGAGTGCATATGTGGGCCAGGAACAACAACACTGAAAAGCAGGTGAGTCACTGCTGGAGAATAATACCATGCAGACTCAGGTAGCAGGAATTCAGGGGAAGTTAGGCATATAAAGCGCTCTGTGAAGCCATGGCTTGTTTTCTTCTAATGCTCCGTCACTGCAACATCTTCTGCAGTGGAGACACAGAAAGCACCTCACTGCCCTGTCACCGTTACTCCTGAACTGGAACAGCCATCTTGTGCAGTCATAATGAATCCAACTTGTTGTGCAAATTCAAAAATGTGTAAAAAGCTGCTACCACAGCACATTCAAAGTTCTGTATGAACATTAGCTATTAACCATCCTAATCTTCCTATGAGACGGGTGGGTCAATTGATTATTCCAGTTTTCAAAGAGACAGGGCCGAGGTGAAGGCATTTCACCTGAGTGCCATAATAGCTTGGTACATCAAAGCATGAAATCTGAAATTTCAACTTCCTTTTTAAAATCAGGATTTTGATTCACTTACAGATACCCTCACCCCCAAGCACATCAATTTGTCGCTTTGTGTTTGGAAAGATGCGGGAATAATTTGAAAAGTACCTTATAAATTTAGGAGTACGGACAATCAGTGGTAGCAGTTAGCGGTACACGTTTCTCGAAGCAAGGAAGAATGCTATTCTGCTGCAGGAGGAAAGACAGCGGCAAACTTGTACTATCACCTACCTATGATAATCACTTGTTACTGTACAGCACTCTGTAATCGTGACTACTAACAAAAACTGATATAGCCACGAGTGAGCATCTCGAAGTAATGTTCCTCACTTAGCTGTTTTTAAGTATTAGTGGCTCACTGCTCTGGTGTTCCTTTTCACTCAGAGGCCCCTCAGCATCTCTCCCTTCATCCCACCACCCTCTTTGGGATGCTTCCCCATTTTTCCCACCCTGCCTGCCTCCTCTGGGCCAGGCTGCGGCGGGTTCCCCGCCGCAGCCTGGCCCAGAGGAGGCAGGCAGGGTGGAGGAAATCCAGCCAACACCTGGCCAACATCTCTCCCCCTTTCTTCCCCGCACCCCTAGCAGACGAGATGCCCGACTGTGCTGCTGCTGCTCCCTGTCGGGGCGAGGCGCGGCCCCTTTAAGGCGGCGCGGGGTGCGCTGTCCCTTTAAAAGGCGGCGGGCGGGAGGCGGCGGCGGTTGCGGGGCTATCGCCTGCCC
>NW_020799107.1:22217090-22219874 GCF_003259725.1 Athene cunicularia
ATCAGGGGGCTGGCGGTTGCCTTCTCTGCCTGCGGATTTAGGGCCCTTTACACCCTGAGAACACGAAATACCGATGTTGTGAGCCGTGAGGGTTTGCCATCCGTCTGCACGCTCAGGAGAGGGAGAAACATGGCATCGGATTCATCTGGGAGGGAGGGCAGAGAGCCGCACGTTTGGTTTAGCTATGTGGATGCTTATTGTTTCAGCGGGAGGAGACCTTCTCTCTGTGGTATTTCGGTTGTGCTTATGCGGCAATTTCAAGAGCAGTACTGTGGGTTTTTCTGCGATAGCGCTAAATACGTAACCTCAAAGACTGAGGAAAAGGAGATGGGCACTTGCTTCCTTACCTAACAACAGCATAGCGTGATAGCTGTTACTTGCTTTAACTAACCTTGAGCTCCAGATTTTGGAATGGTGGTAAAGCAAAAGCTATACAGGCTTTAAAGGTTGTGCCGCTGTCTGCTGTGGGAGGGGTGTTTTTTTGAATCCCGGGAGCCCTTTCGCTGCTCTCCACCCACCTCTGTGCCAGCCGAAGGTGCCAGGAATATGCAATGGATACTTTCCGTGTTCATCTCTGGCATGCTGCATATGATGCCAGACGCCTGCTCTGTGTTAGGGATTATCAGACGTTTTACGCAGGGACATTGATCAGCTGCTTTTATCTCAGGCACGCTCATCTTGGTTTTCAGTGATTTGCTGTGAGATGGCATTGACTGAATAAGGAATGGTGCATCTTCGAGGGAGGGAGGGAGGGAGAGAGGGAGGAGGGTGAACAGATCTGCCCACTGCTGCTCTTGTTCCCTGAGAGTTATCTTTAGCAGCTAGATTTAATCTAGGAGGTTTGGGATTGGATGCAGTGCTGGCCTGAGTCTGTTGCTGACACTGTTACAAAATGCTGCTGGGTCAGAATGGCAACCCAAACCTGTCTGGCCTAATGTTGCACATACTGCTTCCACTAGTTTAAACTTATTTACTGAGACTAGGAGCTTGATTTGAACTTGTCAGATTTCTTGGGAAAAAGCCTAAGTGAAGAGTAGATCTGATGTGGAACTGTCTGCAGCAACAAGGTCCTGGCTTTGCTTCGTACACCAGAGTGAACATGGCCACATCTGTGGTTTTTGCCCTTACTGTGGTTCCAGGAGGGAGCAGGACAGGGAATCAGTCTCCTGAAACACAGATGCTAAATTCAGTCTGTGTTAGCCACCAGATGGCAACCATATTTTTAGTTAAGTTAGGTAGTAAAGGCTGAGGTCCTTGGCCTGCTGATGAAGTTATTGTATTTATTGATGCAGCTTGGAGCCAAGTGTGGCCTGCCCGGCCCTTCCCTGACTACTTATCTGAACGCACGCAGGTTCTTTTCCTAGGGAGAATTTTCCACAAATTCCTGTCAACTGGAGATCCAGTTCACTTCCTTGCTTATTCCCTGATGGTGACTGGGGATGTGGGAACTGTGACAACAATAATAATTGAGAGTTTAGCTGTGTATTGCAGGTGATTTGCACGATCTGAAATCAGTTGTTTGTCTCTTTACACAGAAAAAGCATGGCTTGTTTTCCTTTTCTCCTTGGAGGGAAATAAAACCCAAAGCACTTTCTTAATAACACAAATTCTAGACCCTTCAGCTGTTGTTACACTAATGCAAACAATAACAACTTTGCTGTTTGGGCTCTCAATAAAGAGAAAAAAGGCACTGAGTGCTTCATCATCTGACTTGCCCCTGCTACAGCTTCACCTCTAACAATTCCTTTTTGGTGGAGCGTTAGGTATTTTACCCTTGTCTCTAAGGGACAGACTTTCACCCAGGCAAATGTGAACGTTAACTTTCAGCTTGTGAGGAAAGGTATAGCTGAATATGAAGTGTCAAGGAAGGCACCAGTGGTTATGACCCTATACTGGTGCTAGTCTTTTAGCTTTAAACTGTGATACTATGTTTAGCAGCAAGGGTAAATCATATATCTGGAGATAAGGATCAGGTGTATAAAAAATTTAAAAAAAAAAAAAGTAAGCGGAACTGCAGAGGTAGATCTGGGTACACAGCAGACCAAGCACTTAAAAATGTATTAGATTTTTGTGAAGGGAACTTTCTTTTTTGAGGCTTAAACAAGCTGACAGTGTTCCTTTTGCATATCTTATTTGGATTTGAATCTAGGATAAAAATTCTTCCCTTCAGAGTGGTATCTCCCTCCCAACTTGAGCCCTGAGGCTTTGACTTCAGCTTCCTTCATAGTGAATTTAAGCCTTGTGTTAAGCAAAGAATGATGTCTCTTTGTTCAATGCAGAATTCACACTGAAACACTGTACACATCCTTTTTTCCCTTCTGAGATGGCTATTATGTAAAGTATGTAAGATATTCCTTCAGAAGTACTGTTTGTTTTGAGCCTTTCAGCAAAAGTATTGGCTATTTTTGGAAGAGGCTTTCTCAGTTCCACAGGAAATATGGGGCAGAATGGTTGACTATGCTGTTTGCAAATGGGCTGTGCACCCTTTTAACCTCCCTCTCTCTATTCAAAGGTAGCCTCAAGTACAAGACTTGGCAGTAATTTGCCCATTGTCCAGTGAAGTCTATCGGATAAGTGGATGCCTCTGTCCAGAGGAACCCACCTAGCAGGAAGGACCCATACAATGCAATACATCATCCTTTGCAACTAACAATTAAGAGATTTAGGCTGGAACTTGTGCTTTGTTCATCCTGGTGTTAGCTGAAGGATTTTCAGACTGAGATGTTAAGCTCTGAACTCTTCATAATTCTAAACTTCTTAAAATGGAGTAAAATTGTAATGCCT
>NW_020799107.1:22219924-22268036 GCF_003259725.1 Athene cunicularia
AAAAAAAAAAAAAAAAAAAAAAAAAAAAAAAAAAAGCCAGTAAACCAAAGGCTTTGCTAAAGAATTTGCAGGCCAGTAAGGGGAAATAACCAAGGACACTGGCCCTGAAAAGGAAGGCGAAGGACTGCATTTGGCAGGCCACTGTGGCCTGATGCCTCAATGCTTTTTCCAGTTAATTTGTCTCACGTAACAATTGTAGTGGCACAGACTGTGTCCAGATAGGATCTTTTCCTTTCCCCGAACCTTAGGCTTTATTTCTCTCCCCTTGTAATCCCTTGCTGGACACGAGGAGGTTGTGATTTGGGTGGAACAGGCTTTGCAGAGAAAGCATGGCTTGCATTTTGAGTTTGCCTTGAGAAGAATTTATTCCCCCTTATGAGGCATGCTCCAAGGGGTGGAGCATGGCAGGTGAGAACACCTGGAAATAAATTGTAGTCCTGTTGAAGCAGGTGTGAGTCTATACCAATGAGCAGCACCCAAGAACCTTAAACCAATTTTAAATAATGCTGTCTTCAGGATTCAGCTGTCAAAGGCTGCCTGATCTGTAGAACCTCTGCAGATGGGGAGGGAGGCTTTACATAAAAAATGGTAGGTGCAGAAAGCTCTCTCATTGGGAAGTAATTATCACATCTACCTACCTGAGAGAAGTTCCGTACTGGTTTTCCTTTGTTCCTTTGGTATCCTTCTGTCTCTTCAAAACTTCTATTTTTTTTTTTCTTGGTTTTGCATAGGGTGGGATGGTTTGGTGGCCATCTGCCTTGTTGTGCCAGTGAAGTCCTGAAGAACTGCAAGACTTGTTCTCTTGCTGATATGACATGAAACTTTTTTTTTTTTTTTTCTGGAGGACTCTGTGGATGATAAAGAAAGGGCTTTGTATCTGTTAGCTTGCTTTCTCGAGAATGCAGGGCTTAGGTAATGGGTAGAGTCTCAAAGGTACTTTGTGCCTAAAGGTTGCTGGAAAACAAGCACTGGATGGAGGAGATGGATCTGAATTAATGCCCCTAATGTTCAGATGATTCCAGTATGAGCTCAGACTGTATTACTAGGGATCAGATAATCTGCATGGGGCAGGGAGGAGGTGAAATAGGAAACCGGGTTCCACATGTTGCCTTACCCATGGCGTGGTTTGGTTGGCAGGGCGCTTACAGTGCCCTGCTGAAGGTGCCCCTCTGTCTGGGTGTTGGCAATAGAGTTCTTTTAAGAAGCAAATTAATTTTCTGGTTGTAAGAGGCCCAGCCCCGTTCCTGCTTGCTTTATCTTCCCTGTAAATTCTAGTAGTAGAGACATTCCTCATCAGTATAGTTCTTGTGAGATCAGGTTCATAAAGAAGGATATGGAAGATTTCTTTTTAGTTAAAACTTTTGATGCTCTAGGCAGGTTAGCGTTAGTGTTACAGAGCTAATCTGTCAGGAGGGTGCCATTAATCTTGTCTGTCTTTTCCCTCCATCATACATTTCTGATTGTTAAGCAAGGTTTTGTGTTTCCAGGCAGAAATCGTTTTTTGCAACATCATGAATGCTCTTGGCATATGGCTAGCTGAGTCATTGAGGAAAGCTGTGTGCAGCCTGAGGTGTTAAGCATCTAGCTGGCCTGGGGTCTTTGGGAATAATACAGGTTTTCCTTTGTGACTCTTTGAACAGAGATAAGACCCTGTTGCTTGGGATCAAATGTGTCATAAAGCTCTGGTTCTAGAAACTTTTGTAGTGACAAGAGGATAGCTTAGGTTGACAGGTATTGGAGTGGCTATTTTTTCTGCTGTTGTGATGTGTTCAGACACCTGAGCTGCCTGCTATGAGAATTCTGCAGCTTTGCAAGGATCATCTTACAGACCTGGCTGTCTACCTGTACATGCAGGGGTCAGAATGTCTTCCGAGAAATGCTGTAGTGGCAACTTGACATTATCACGAAGATAGACTCAATCTGCCCAAGCAGAGCAGAATGTAGGCCTGTCGTCTTCACTGGGCCACAGCTCAGCTCCCTAAGTGGTCTAGCAAATCAGAGCGTGCAGACCAGCTGCTTCTGTTGTGGGGTAAGACTCTATTAATGTTGAACAGGAGACTATGCATTTTCCACCCCAGAGAAATGAGATGGAAGCAAATACTAAAATACAAACAAAGCTTCCTCTGAGAGCTGCTGGCAGGTGAAATGGGGCATTGAGGTCCGTTTTGACATCAGCCTGTGTTATAGCCTTCTCTTGAGGAACTGTATATTTGCTTTTCTCCAACAACTGCAGTATCAACTGTGTGAGTGCCAGCAAACCTGTACTGTTCTGGCATTCATACTACTGAGCTAAAAGGGGGAATCTCTCATGGGGAAGGGGTTGGGAGAGAGAAGAAAGTAATATACATTGTCTTGCTAGTTAAAATCAATTTTAAATATGTCTTTAGTTGACTATCTAATACTGTCAGAACAGGAGTGAGAAACCTCTGCAGATTTGCCTGAACTGTTGGCCGTGGTGCAAGGGATGGATAAATCTTGGCAGGTGTTTTTTCAGCAGGTGCATGCAAGTGACTGATGGACTTCAGACAGTTCAGGTTTCCTTTGGAACATCTTCTCTCTTTGCTAGCCTCTGAAGCTGCTTGATCTTCACAAAGCTGGCAAGTACTGCAGGGTAGGTCCCATCCCACGTTCCTGGGGAAAAATTAGAAATATGGTTAATAGCAGAAAATAGGATTAATGAATCTTTGGTTGGTTTAGGTTTACGTTTTCATTATGCCACCATCCTTGCATAGTTTTGTTTCTTAGCTGCTACTCCTGTGTCTCTTTAAATTTGTAGTTCTGTGCTCTGAAGGAACAGCCCTGATAAATGGGAATAGAAACTGCCCAACCCTGAATAGGTTGTACAGTTGTTTAGTTTTTCCCCAGTTCCACAGTGCCCCCCCCCTCTTTTTTTTTCCCCAAGTTTCTCCTTGATTATGTTGGGAGCTTGCATTCAGGAAGGTTCTGGATCCTACTTATATTTTGAGGAATATTTGGAAGCTAGATCTTGGGGCATTACACAGACCTGGACAGAGGTCTTGTAGAATCACTATGAAGCAGCTTTATGAAATGAGAAATAGATACTGTGTTTGCTCAAATGTCTGCAAGTACACGTGTATAACATAGATTTTTCTACTATTTAGGCTGTGCTGGAATAAACTTTGTTCAGACCTGTGGCTGGCAGATTAAAGTTTTTGAAATTCAGCATTTTCAGAGGGGTGCAGTTAAGAGAGTCATAAAAGCCAGACAGTGTCGGCTTTCTTTTTCTGCAGAAGAAAGGAGAAGTCTGGGTTGCAGTTTGCTCTTAATATAGGCTGCCAGGCAGGATGAAAAGTGCGAACTTCACCAATAAGGAGGAAAGCAGTACTTAACAACAACTAATCCTTCTGTGAAAACCATGGGCTGCATTTAATCTCTTAATGATACATAGATATCAAAGTCTGAAGTACTGGCCTCTCTGCAGGCATTTGACATCCAGATTCAGAAAGCTGGTAACCTGTTCTGAATTTTTTTTTTTTATTGGTAATTCTTCATTGATCATGTTTGGTTTATTTTAAGTAGGTTTAGATCTTTTTGTTAAACTTGCTTTAAGAGACACGCTAGTTTCTCAGTTCTTTTCAAAGTTACCGTTTCAGGAGGGAGATGAGAGGTTGATATAGCTGAAGTACAAACATTTTTCACTGGGCAATTGTTAATACTCTGCTTTGAAACTGTTTTAGACAGAACTGCAATGCTTGTTTGCCAGCAGGGACGGAAAGGGAACTTCAATGGTACAGTAACTGCAGTGTTTGAAAACACAGCTAAAAGTGTTTACACTTTTTTTTGCCTTTATGCTACTTGGCTTGATTGCATATTTTATCAGGCCAGAAACAATAATACATGACTTAACCAACTCAGAGCTGAGTTTGAAAGTATTTACAGAGTGAATTAGCGATTCTGTCCCATTAGGTTTATTTGGAATGGTGCCAGTGGCAGACGTGAACATGTACTGAATAAGGTATAAAGATTGACATTTGAACAAAAAGCCCAGAAGTGCTGATCCTGTAGCTCTCTAGTACCCTTTCAGTTAATGTTACCGATTCCTGTAAGTTATAACAAGTCTTCTGATTCTACCATATCCGGGGGTCTGCCTGGGGAAGGACCAGTCTTATTTCCATTCATACTTTCTCAGCCATTATGAGGAAAAAATAGTAAAAACTGGAATTTGAATGGTCCCTCATTAATTTGGAATTTTCAGGCATTCAAGGAGTGTCTTGGGGAGATACTTTCTTCCCCCTCTGTATATGGGTGCAACATGAATCTTTTAATCCAAATGTTAGTTCTGACATGAGAGACCAAAAAGGGGTGATTGGGTTATTGTGGCAGAGGACAGCATGTTTGAAAGGTTGCTTTGAAAATGTATTTTGAAAAAGTTCTGATAAGAGGGATTTTTCTTTTATGTCTGTTTAGACTGAACAGCCATGACAAAAGGCCACATCTCGCTGGACATTAAAAAATTTGAGTCGTTGATAGAATGTACCCACTCTGATAATGTTTCCCTCATCATGCATACAGACAGTATGATTATTTGTTAGGATCTGTAGTGTGATTGTATTATATATTACCAAAAAAGGCCATTCCAGAACCTGAAACAGTTCCAATGTAAATATTGGACAGCCTCAGTTAATTAAGAGACTTCTGGCTTATTTTAGTAAAATTCTGTCTTCCAGAAGACTTAAAAGTGTTTTGAGATATTTTCGTAGCAGTTTGATAAGGATGGTTTTATAGGCAAGGGTGCGGGGCTATTTTTTTAACAGCAAAATTTTCATGAAAATACATAAGTTGAAGAAATTGAAAAAGATTGGCTTTCTTTGGAGAGAAGAGCAGCTGTATGTGTGGGGATGGGAGGGGAGGGTTTGGAGACTGACTGTGGTGTGGTGGTGGTGTGTCAGAGAATGTCGGAGGGGTGATGTGATCAGTTGAGCCTGGTAGTGGTACATCACACATCCAGTTGCTTGTGGTCTGAGGCTTGTTTGTGAATGGGTATCAGAGTCAGTTGCTAGACTGGAGCTTTTTGTGAAGGTGGAAGCTTTCACTCTCCTTATTCCCTGACCCTTGGTGAACATAAATAATTCGGGGTGGAAGTGTGTGCTGTCAGGGCTGGATGCCCTTACAATGAGGCTGTGGGTATAGTAGGTGAAAAAAGCTGTGTTGCTGTGCTGGATGAAAGTGACTGACTTAGAGCTAGGATGGTTTTAGCTGCAATGTCTTCTAAGCTGGAAGTTCCAAGTCTCCAGCTGAGGCCTTAATTTTTGAGGATGTTCTTTGGGAAGCACATTGTGGTGCTTTTCCTCTCCAAAGACAAGGTGGCCCAGATTCTCAGCAAGTACTCAGGGGGGGAAAAAAAAAAAAGGCAGTGGGTTCTCACAGCTGGAGAACTTGGCCTACCATGTCCAGTTCTCAAATTTGCTGTTGCTTATCCTTTAGCTCTTCTAAGTAGAAGCAGTCCTCTCAGGTGGAAAGGAAGAAGAGCTTTTCAAAAGCCACTTGAGAAGAACCAACAAGAGCTGATCATCTGTGTTGTTCCTTATGTTCCCACTTCAGTGGGACAAGCTACATTCTGTAACCAACCTGGCCTTGGAGTGCGTCGTTCCTAAATCTTTCCTCCATATATGATCCCTTGCAGCTATTGTCCTCTGGCTCACGGAGTCCCTAGAGCTGATTCAAATGTCCATGTCTTTTCCTTTGCCCCACTGTGCATTACGTGTTCCAGATCTGTCCTGGATTTGAGAAACAACCATCCTTGTTCACTGAGGTGGTCGTGAACCTGTACAGGAGCTCTCCTACCCTCTTAAGGGCTCTGCATCCAGCCTGTCCCTTCTGGAGTCCCTCTCCCACATTGTTCTGCCTTACAAGAGCTTCTCTGGCCCCTCCCTCCTAGCACACACCTGCTTCTTTATCTCTTTCTCCAGCTCAAGAATGGCCCCAAATGCCTTTTATGTTTTGTCCCAGTTTGGTTGTTTCATTTTGCATTGGGGCCTGTGTAAAAATAAAAATACTTCTTGCAAATGTATCAGCATTTAAAATGAGTGTTGCAGAGGAGGAGGTGGAGGACTTGAGAAGGGGGATTTGTGCAAACAGCACTATTTATGCTATCCCTCTTACTAGTGTTACTGCTGACTATAGATAGGGTTTAATTAAGCTATGTTAAATGCCTACCCAAGTAATAGACATTAATGTTGCTGAAGTCCTGTTGCCTGGAATGTCACATTGATGCCAGCTGAATTAAGTGGTGCCATTTGGCCTTAATAACTACAGAGCTGTAATGTAGCTACTAACCAGCTCCACAGTTTTACTTACTTTATTTGATCTCTGATTTAGTATTTGCTTAAGGCTGGGGCAGACAGAAGGTAGGGTGGAAACGTACTTGCTTTAATAGAGACTGTTTGACACTTCTTGCTTCTTTATTTTCAGGGTATTTATAGATATGTATTCTCCGTAGTCTCTGGATTGCTGAAAAGCAGGAACTCTAGTGAATTCAGTGTTTTTACCTGCCTGCTTCGAATAAAAGCAAACCAAGTGGAAAAAAAATTGCTCAGAAAGTTATGAATTATGCACACAACTGCATATGGCCAAGATGGCTTGGTTGCCCAAGCACGCCTAAGAGCTGTGTCTTCAGTGGTCTGTTTCTTGGGCAGTTATGTGGTAGAGTGGTAGACATGGGCAGTTCATGCACCCCAGACTCAACAAACCAAGGCTGAAATGTCAAGATGACCCTAATAGAGCCTATGTGTCTTCAGGTGAAGCTGTGAGTTTTCAGCACATCTGGTATCAGGACACCTGCTTAAGGTATCAAGGTTGAAGCATTCAGAGTCTGCGAACTCTGGTTTAACCTCTTAAGATTCTTAATCTCCCACACTTCTTGAGGCAGGTGTCTGCTTCTGGCTCTGGGTTTGTTCTGGTGAAAGAAATACCACTTCTGAATGGTTGTCCTGCTGCCCTGTCTCCTCCTCAGTGCACTTGATGCTAGAGCCCTTTCTGTGAGTCTCCATCCACTTGCCTGTAAATAAAATCTTACCTTTGTCAGATCAACAGTTCGAACTGACACAACTACTCCCACTGGGCATAAGTTTCGCATCACTCTTAAAACACATCTACCACTGAGATGTGTCATCTCCAGCCCCTTCTTTTCTCCTCCTTTCTGCATATTGCTGCCCCATTACCATACTTCTGGTTGTGCTGCTTTACCAGTCCTCCCAAATAGGTGCATTTGATAGTAAGTTGTGGATGGGGGACTAGAGGGGCAGTGACAAGTACAGGGACGGGGGAAAGATTAACAATCCAGAGTGCTCAAGAGAGGATTTGCCCTGAGGTAAGGGTAAAGTGGAAGTAAACCCAAGTTTGACCTGGTCCAAGTATGGCTCAATCAGCAGGACCACGGGGCAGTGGGGTGGTGCTTGAGCTGGGGCATTGACCTCTTCCCCAGCTCAGCTCAACTAGACCCATAGCTAGCACCCAACTTCTTAATTTTATATTCTCTTTCCATTGTATTCTGAGTCTCTAAAACCCCCAACTGAAGGGTATAAAATAAATGAGGAAAAAATTTTAAGTGGAGCCTATATGACATTTGCCCACGGTTTGCTTTTATTTTCAGAAGCTTGGGTGGTGAAAAAGCAGGGTGTTTCCATCTTCTTAAAGATAAATAGGAGCCTGAAGAATAAAGGGTAGGAGAGGGACATATCTATGCTTTCTTTTTAACTGCTAAAATCTCTCAAGCAAAGGAAAAGATATATTTTTTCCTAATAAACTTCATAAAGCAAGGCAAGCTCATGCATTTATAGAAGGGGGAAAAAAAAGTCCACTTAAACTTGAAGGGAAGATAATGTACCAGTTGAATGTTTGGGGGTGGGAACATAGATATATCTAAGGAAGAAAAAAGCAAGAAATAGTTCTTCTTTTAGTTTCTTGTATACTGTTGGTTATAGCTGAGAACCCTTGAATTTATGCTAGGGTACAAGCTTAGTGCATGGGCTGTACCTATTGGGCAGGCATAATGCAAACTTACCTAAAGAAATGAGAGAGGTATAGGAGTAATATAGCAAGACTAAATCAGCTAATGTAGCAGGAGCCTTTGAAAGGAGCCTGGTTTTGATGGTGCTTGGATGGCCTAAAAGTAGACGGACAGGACACTGAATGGCATGCAAGTGTGTGAGGGTAGCACAGTGTGACTGTAGAGACCAAGCTGTGATGTCATGTCAGTGAGAAGAGAAATTGCTTTTCTATACTGTCTGTCACAGCACCGCTCCTGATGCATCATGACTTAATTTAGACTTGATGCTAGAAGCTAAACTGCAAAAACTGTGGGTGGAGGGAGAAACAACCTAAAATGTTGAAAACAGTCAAGAGGCTAAAATTTTCATATAAGAAAATTCTGGAACGTCAGGATTGGGGTCAGTGCTGTATGCACACCGGTTGCCCCAGCCAGTTCACTAGCTTAAGACTTGTCCCTCTTCTAAGTGTCGTCTGTGGGAGACGAGATCGTTGGTTTGAGGCTGTGGTTACATACCTTTCTGCTTAACTGATTTACCATGTGCAAAGGGGGTGAGAGACAATGCTTGCAAAACATCCGGGGGACTGAGGATTTATTTGTGTTTTTGTAAACATGCTGTAGAATTACCTTGAGGAAAATAACTCTTGCATCCTGGAGATGTATTGTGTATTTTCCTTAAACTGCCAGCATGGCTGTTTTCTTGTGGAAAGCAGTCATCCTAAAGGCTGATACTAGAAATATATAAGGTGTCTTAATTTTCTCTTGCAACAACGAATACAGATTTTTCAGCTAGATCTCTGCTTCTACCCAGATTTCCATTTAGATCAAACAACTGATGTTCATCTATTTCTACAGCTGACTTCTTGTTGCTGTAGTTTTGGGCCAGTATCCCACTTCTACTGGCCTCTTTGTTGTGAGAGCAGTTTCAAACAGGTTCGTGCTACATCTTGGTCATTTCTGAAAGTCACTTGAGGGATTTTTGTCTATATTTAAGTAACCACATCCTTAATGTTAATGCCCTGTCTTAACAGGTAAGGCTCTCCCACCCCCATTTCATTTTGTTTCGTTTTGTTTTTAACAGAAGTGTCAGCAAAAATCAGTTGTTACTGTCAAATGAAAAAAAATTGTCTTTACCCTTGATTGTCAGATTCCTGGCTGAATTCACAGTGAATCTCAGAACCTGGGCTGGCAGGCATGAGTGAAAAATCTCCCCCACTCCCACCCCTTTCATGCACATGGTAAGATGATTGTGACTTTCTGCACGTAAAGGGGAATGAGGAGTAAGGCTACGGCGGCACAGATTAATGAAATCCCACTGATTCTCTTCCTGGCACAAAAGAGGAAGCAAAACAATGTTGCAGTTCCTTGCCACCTTCATTTAATTTCAAAGTATTTGATAGGTGCCAATAGCAGTTGCTTTTCTTCTATTTCTGCTTGTTCATGTTGCACCAGTGTGGTTTCTCCTGCAATGGGTGCTGAGGCTTCTTTTTTAGTTCCTGCTGGAAGACCACTGCTACCAGAGAGTGGTTAATGTTCAGAAAAGCAGTCTGTTGTAAGGAGTCTGGGCTTCTGCTTCAGTATCCCAATGTATCGACTTTGACAACTGCAGTAGAGTGTGGATGCCAATGACCTGAACAGTTTACCAGGGAAGGAGGGGGAAATGATACTGCTAGCGCTTCTCAAAGATGATTTCCTTTCACACAGGGATAAACGATTCATCCAAAGTCACTCTTAAATTAGATGAGAAGATGCCCAGCGTGGTTGGGGGAGAGGAGGGAACACTTCAATTCAGGACTGCAGTAAGTTGCCATCAAGCCAGGTATCTCTGGGTATGCCAGGAAACTATGCAAAAGTGCCCTTTCTGCATTGCTGATGTCCTGTTCTGGGGAGCTGACTCCAGAAATTGACTATTTGGAGGCTCTGGAGCGTAATATTCCAAATTACATTACCTGCAGGGTCACTGTGCCCTCTAGCAGCCAGAGGCTGGCTTTGCCCTGTCATAGTTATGTGTTTAAAGAGCATTACTCTGATTATCCAGGAGATTTGATTAATGGGAGCTGATGGATAGTTGGAGGGAAGGAGAGGTTCTAGGGGAGTGAATTTGAGTTGGCAGACTTGTTCCGCAGAACAGTGCGGTTTCCTTGTGAGAAAGTAAACCAAAGAAACAGGTCTGGGGGAACTGTCCTGCCTTGAAGAGCTTGAGGAAGCAGATAGCAAGGTGTTTGTATGGGAGGTTGGGCCATTAAAATTGTCACTAGTGGGTTGTGGTAGTGTTTGAGGTACTTAATAAAGTCTTCTGGAATAAAACATGAGAAAAAAAAAAATCTTTCTGTCCCTCCAGATCGTGGTAGCTAAATTGGAATTTCTCTTAAGCTTTTTAGCTCCCATGGTGTAGGAGAAGCAGAGGCCTACCTGGTGGGACACTGGAATCACAAATAGGAGGCCATTATACATTGCACAGCAGCCCGATCTCTGTACCAGCCATAAGTGCGCAGGGGTGGTGAGGAGTTGCCCATCTCTGTAGTGGACAGAGGAGGCTGTGTGGTAGAAGGGAATGAAGGAGTGACCTGACCATCAGAAACCTCCTGATGTCCCGTGGCTGAGAACAGCAGTGTGTTGGGCATTGTTTGATGAGGAAGGGAATGGAAATGTTCTCCTGGTCACAGGAGAAGATTGGATTGTGTAGAAGGAACAAATGTGTTTTCAGGAGCTGAACAGGAACAGAATCCAGCTGCACTAGGGGCAATGAAGAATGGGAGAGAGTGAGGGCTGGAGTGGGGCTTTCAGAGGAGAAAACAAGCCTTTCTGCAGGGGTAGTGGTGCTAGTGCCAGTTCTTACCTAAGAAAAGTGCTACTTTAGAAGGACAGGAAAGAAAGTGCTTGCCAAAGAAATCCCTAGAGTGATGGTTTGCCTTGTCTTTTTGGAGCACGTGTTTCTAGGGACTACTGAGTCCTGGCCTTGAACAGGCTCTTAACACTACTGCTGACCTTGGCTGCATGTGCAGTGCTGTGTCTGGCCTCAGAGCCCTGGAGACGCAGATAGGCATGTCCCCTGGTCTAGTGAAGTAGCAATAACACAAGTTGTTTTCCTGGGTGAGTTAAAGTTTCACCATCATGAATGGGACTGTGAATGAAAACCAGGATGGGACAGTGGAGTGGCAGGCCTTGGAAATAAAGTCTGTCTTGAGCCTGCAGTACCTGCCTGCCAACCCCTGGTGATGGGCAGCGGGAGGCACAGGGACAGCTGATGGCTCTGTTGAGGGAGGCACCCTGCAGCACATTCTTCAGGCCGGGGGACAACATGGGTCTGAAGCCAGTCGTGCTGTAGATGTGGAAGGGTATCAAAAGCATTGATGGATATTTTTAGCCAGAATGAGTAGGGGCAAGGGTTGAAGGGGTCAGAAAAAAATTAGCTGTCCTTGCGTTTTCAGTCTCCTGATGCTGAGGAACCAGGCGCCCTCTTCAAGGAATGATTAATTCCTTGTTTCATGAAGTGAAGAACAGAAAGCAAAGCATTTTTTTTCATCAGATGAAGCAAGTACTTGTTTTTGGAGGTGAATTTGTCACGTTTGGAATGCGCTGCCTTCAGAGCTCTGTTTCCCCCTTGAACTGTTAGTGGATCTGTGGCACTAAGACATGTCTTTTTAATGTAAACCTCAGATCCCTTGCACATTGTAAAATCAAAGACGACTAATGTCCATTTCTCTTAAAAAGTTGCAGTGAGGGAACCCTGTTCAGGCAGAGTGTATTGTTCAATTTCTCTGGTTTATTATTGTAGGGTTGCTTTTCAGAGCTGGTCTGTATTTACCTAAGCCCTTCCTGTTACTCCCCACCCCTGCCCCCCAAGATAAGATCTTTTCTGTGGTGAAGCAGCTGGGGAAGATACAGGAAGGGGAAACCTGGGGGTCTGAAAGATGTGTAGACTCTTGTGCCATGCTTAAGCACTCATCCATAAAGAGTCTCTGGATGATGAAGATTAAAAAATGGGAAAGGGTTTGTGCAGTGAGAGAACAAATCCTTCCTTCATTTCTTCCCCCTACTGTCACCTTCCGTAATTTTCTGACTGTAGTTAACTCTGATGGTATTTTTAATCATAGAATATTGTCCCAGTGGTAATGGTAGTTATTCTACTAACCCCATAAACATATACCAACCTGAATAGTTTTTTAGTGTGTTATCCTGAAGCTGTGGCCAGGATAAGCAGGGATGTAACAAGTGACTGGAAACTTGAGGAAGATGTATGAAAACAGAATGTTTTCATGGTGACAGGCTGAGAGATGAAAATTCATGTGTAATGCTTTCTGCTGCTTTTGCTGTTTGGCTCTACTGCTTCCTTACTAAAATCCCTTGATCTGTTATCTGTTTGTTGCTGTCATTCTCTCTAGTGTTTCTTCTAGCTGTCAGTCAGGGACAGCTTGGATTGATTTTGCCATTTGTGTATTAAAAAAAAAAAAAGGTGCAAGTCAGGATATCCTCTGCTGAAGTCAGCTGTCAGCTGTGGCTGCTCTGGGAGAGTCTTTCAGGAGGGAGAAGAGGAGCAGGAGGTGATGTGAGGTCAGTCAGTTCTCCTGTTGTGCTTTGTCCATGAGACATGCTGGACCAATACAACTCATTTCTTTGGGCTTTGGAACTAGTTCTAGCTAGTAACACATGGATGGAAGAAAAAGTCTTGGAGAAGCCTGTGTTAGTATATCTTGGGATTCATATCTATGCATTCTGGATGCTTCAACCCTGTTCCTCTCAAGCAGTAAATCTCACTTTCTGAGAATTACCACTGGCTTTTACTGCACAGTTGGTGTCCTTGCTTTTCAGAAGGAAAAGGCCCTGTATGGTTGAGATATAGCTGAGATATATATTTACATGGGCTCAGCCTATGCAAAGCTGGGTCAAGGTGGCAAAAGTAAACAGTTTTTCATCTTGCCTTCATCATCACCCAGTTCTTGAAAGCTAGAAGGCTGAAAAGGAGCCAGAAACACAATCAACATCTTTGTCTCCTCCAGCAATAGCTGGGCTTGCCTATGTGTCAGAAATCTTATCTTGCAAGTATGTACTGATAACACAGTGGTCTCAGCAATGGCGAGGAACAGTGTCCAGGAGTTGTGAAACCATATACTTGATTTTTATCGTACCTTCGCAGGGGCTATGTGAGAATACTAGCTGCCACTATGATAGGAAAAAAAGGTAATGATGTGGAAGGGCATCATGATTTGTACAAAACCAAACAGAGTGTCTGTGACAAAGGCAATTTTTCAGTGCAGCTTTTCCTGGTTTTAAAGGGAACTGTGACAGTTTCTCCATTCCTTATGTAATAAAGGTTAATGTTCACTATTGACTTACATGTATTTTAGGGTTGCTTCATGCTGCTATTGCAGACTCCTTGTATAGCTGTGGTCAAGTTATTCGTTCTCTAGAGGTCTCATTCTGACATCTGCAAATGATAGAGGAAGTGATTCTGTGCTGGGGTGAAAAAAATCTTTGAATGCGTGCATAGTGCAGCAAGTCATCGCACATAATCTGCTCTCCTCCTGACAGTGCTGTTATAATGTGGATAAGACTGCCCTGCTCTCTGTATCACAAGTTTATTAGGCTTGTGTTGTCTGTGGTGGTGAAGATTGGCAGAGACAGATCACCTGCTTTGAGCAAGCATCTTTAGCTTATTTATGTCCTTGCTCTGAAGTCTGAAATGAGAAAGTGTTTTGTTTTGTGACTGTAGTGCACTGGGGCAGTACCAGTGCTTTTGTGTGATGCACTTGTTTCTTTTGATACAGAAGAATGTTCTGTGTTTGTTTCAGGGGAAGATGTCCTATCATTTCACACACACTGGCAGGTGCATGTGAAAAATAGCTGCAGCTGGAAACCTGTGCTTCACAAGATATTGGTGATCAGCTCTGTTTCTGCATGCATTTCTGTCCTTTCATATGCTTAGCAAAGCACCTAACTTCCTGACAGCATCAGCTGCACAACACTCAAGTTCCATCTTCAATCACTTTTCCTTTCAATCCCACATGGTGATCTCCAGCCATCACAGTATTTAGCAGGAAGCCAAGTGCTTAAGGGCCTGGATGCCCTCATCAGACAGGTCCCAAGAAAAAGTGAGATCCAGGGGAAGCTCTAGGAACCTGGTCATGTCACTGTGTTCTGAGCTCCTTTTGTTGTAGGAAAAAGTGTACCTGTTTTAACTGTATTTTTCTGCTAGTGGAAAAACTTCAGTTGTCACATCAAACAATTCTTCAGCTTTTCTGTCCTTTAATTGCAGACCAGCCAAAACACAAGCAGCCCTTCCTCTTCCAAGCTAAGGCTTCTTTCTCAGGATCCGTGTTGTTCCACCGTAATATCTATTTAGTTCTAGATGCTTCTTGCTGTAATTTTTTTTTCTCTTCCCATCATCTTTAATCTTTGCCTGTGGTAGCTGTGCAGTCAGACCAGAATCCAAATGAAGCTGCCTCTTTGATCCTAGCTTGTTTAATAATAGGGCTGTGGTTGTTACTGAGGAAATAACAGTATCAAGGTGTATTGGCTCTTCTCTCATCCAAAAGGGTAATTAGAGATTTGGGCATTATACAATAGTCTGTGCTCCGGAGTGGTTGTATGGAATTTGGGACCCTGCATGCTCAGGAGTGCATTTCCTGCTCAGTAATACCTGTTATTCTTCATATTTACTATACCTAAATGAAAGGCATGTGGTAGATATGACACTGAATTCATGATACCTGTGAAACCTCCGGATTCTGAGTTTTGCCCTCCTGTAAGTTTTCCTGTTTTCCTGAGACTGTCTCAGAACTGGGTGTTGTTTCTGTGGAGCAGCTAGATGGAAGCTGGGCATGCAGAAGTGGTTTTGAGTTTTGCCATTACAGATTAATCTCCATAATTTTAGCTCATGCTGTATGTGGCTTAGAACAAGAGATTCCCTTTTTTTTAAAAATAAAAAACCAAACCAAAACACTTCCTTCAAGTTTCACGGAGATTCATTGTAGAAAACGTGCAAAATCTGAGGTTTGGAACTTGCTGAGTGAAGACAAAGTTTTCAGTAAATAAACTAGACCCTAAACCACTCTGAATTTGAATGAGTTTGTTTGAAAACGTGGCTAAATTATCTGCATCTCCCTTGTATATAAAGAGTTTAAAAAAATTTTGAAATGCCAGGACCAGAATTCACTGGCTTATCTTGAAATAGAAACAGGCTTGGCTGTGATTCTTCCTCTTTAGAAATGGGAGTGAATTTTTAGTTCTGTTGAAATACAAGTTTGGCAAGTCTAAACCTTGGTATTTTCCAGGCACTTCATGGATAGAAACAAAACACATTCTATTCAAACTGCCCAGCCACTGAATCTAACCCTTTAGCCAAAGATCCACCCTCACAGTTGGTGTGACTTAGTGAAAACAATGGCCCAACACTTTTGCAAGAGGGCCTAAGTAGGCACTGCTGCTGTGAGGGTATCAGTTCCACCCCTTGTGAGCCAGACTGGGACATCAGAAACCATTGGCTACTTTTAACCCAATCTGTACTGCTATTTTTTAATTGATGTTCATTTCTTAGTCCTGTTCATCATAGAGTCACTCAAATTTTTGGCACAAGGGGAGACAGTGATGTAGAGGCAGGAAGAGTGGGAAATAAGTTTCTTTTGGTGGCCTTGTTGGGAAAGCTTTAAGTGTTCATGAAACTGTGACCTCTCCAAAGACTCCTCTGTGCTTTGGGGAATTCTCTAGTCCAAGGCAAATTTTCTTTTCATCTCCTGAGCAGGATAGTTCTGTTCTGGAAATGAGGGTGGAAGAGACACGCTATCCATCTCTGCTGGTGAATGTACTTCAAAGGAAGGTCCCATTGTTTCTTGCAAGAGATGAATTAGAGCACAGCTCTCACCCTGGAAACCTCAAGCATGCAATCTCTCACCTGGAAGTGATGAGGTGGCAGTACTTCTGAATGCTTTGTATATATAAACTGTCTAGAGAAGATGGCTTCCATATCTAGCTTGTGCCTGAAGGTTTTTAGGATGGTACATTTCTTAAGAGCCCAGATTCCTTCAACATGCAGCCCCCCTCAGTGCAAGTCAGAGGTGCACAGAAGGTAGGAGCTGCCCAGCCTACTGTTTCCTGCCCCATCCTGTTTTCTAGTGCTGCTGGAATCGATCCCTGTTGATTCTGGCACAGCCGTGCTGAAAGTCACCAGGGGATAAAGGCTCCTTTTGTTGGGAGCTGCAGCCAGATGCATGGACGTGCTTCTTCGCACTTGCCTCTTCTGGGATATCACGCAGTGATTTCGCTGCCTCCTGGGGTGCATGTCCCTCAGTTTGGTGTTGCTGCACTGGCCAGGGAGTGTTTCCCATTGTCATATGCTGGGAGAGGGAGGAGAGAAAAGGCATGAGTAAAGTGGTGGTTGAGATTTGCACAAGAGGAAGCTAAATATTGGGTGAACGTGACCTTTTATAGCCAGGTGCAGATAACAAACAGTGAATCAATAGGGATAAATAGACTTTGTTCCCTCTTCTCTTCTATCTCCACTTTTAAAGATCCTTTATGCAGCTAAATCTCAGGTGTGTGGGGTTTTGTGATTTTTTTTTTTTTTTTTTTTTTTTTTGTTCTTTTTCTAAAACGTTTTTGTTCAGACAGTACTAGTACTTAATACTTCTGAAGCTCTGCAGGCTGTACATCACTAATACTGAAGTGCAGTGGTTGCTGGGGAGGGGAATTGGAAGAGCAGGTTGGGATCTGAGGCATGAACTAGGGAACACCCACCTGGTAGAAGTAGTTATCCTTCCTTCTCAGGTTTCTGTTCCCCTTGACGGGAACACACTAGTTCCGTCCTTGCTTGGCTATGGTTGCAGAGCTGTTTAAGGAGGGGGAAGCAAAACCTGTGGCAGGATAGGATCCAGGAGGGAGGTTTTATTCTGTGTCAGTAACTGGTGGGGAAGGGAGGGAAGTGGCAGAACACATCTCTAGCCTATGAGATCTCAAAAGCTCATGTTTAATGTTTGAAACACTGTCTCCCATGCCCAGCAGGTATCTGCAGCATCATCCAGTGTGGTAGGAAATTGGGGAGCTGCTGCAGCAACTATTGATGGCAACATCAATGCCTACACCTCTTTCTCACAGGTGATGGTAGAAGTATTTAGGTGATACCTCGTGGGAACAAAGGCATGGAGTGGTGTGCACGTCATGTTTGTTTTTCTGAGCTAGTAGTGTGGATAGCAGCAGCCATGAAACACTTGTTGGTTGCTGTTGTGATTAATTTTTATTAAAATCATGCCAAGCCAAATTTAGGATGTAGGAGCTCCCCAGGAGGCTGATGTGACTACAGGAAAGGCATCTGTGTGGGTTAGCACACGTCATGCTGATGCCCTCTGTACTGTGGAGGGAGGTATGTCTTCTCCTGCTTGCAGCAGTTTGCTGCAGTTGCAACATGGGTAGTGTTGAATGTGAAGGTTAGTGGCTGGGTTTGGAGCCTTCCTGGATGTATAACATGGGATGTGCCATGTTTGGACAGCTGTATTGGCAGACCTGGCATGGCTCTGTTTGGGGATCAAGCAAGGGGTGTTACTCAATTCCCCTGACTTCTGTCTGGGCATTATAGAAAACAAAGAAACTTTTATAAGTTTTTTGGAAAGAAATATGGTTCTTCATTTTTTTTTTAATGCCATTCACTCCAGGTTTAAGTCTTTATTAATAATTGGAGTAGATTGTTTTGTGTTAGTCTAATGAGGTGCTTGTTCTTTTCTCAGACACACCAGGTACTGGCTCCTGTTGAAGGGGTTAGACCTGACAGGCTGTGAGTTGTGTCTAAGTTGAAGTGGGGTTTTCTTCCATCCACTTAGCTGGATGGTCTGTGAATGTATCAAGGGAGTCTCCTTCAATCCCACTAAGACCATGATGAGGAATATACCTCATGAAAAAATGCTCATTCATGCCTTAGCTGAACTAGACCAGGGCTTCAAACCTTTTCTTGGATCATCGGGGGCTTAATTTTCTTTTCCAGGGGTTTGGCTTTTTTTGTAAACACCAAAGATACAGCTTGCCTTCTGTGATTCTTCATGGGCCTTGAAGTCTGCAGACCATATGCTGAAAATCATGCAACATTCTTATGTTTATTACCAGATCAGTAATTTCAACCCAGTATCTTCTGGCTTTGCTGTCTAACTCTGTGCTGTTTACACTTCCTAAGCAAATAGTAACGCATAGGCTGGCACCCACAGACTTTCCACATGTGCTTGAGTTGTCCCCAGCCTGCTTCTCTGAGGGAGGGAAGTTTTCAACTTCCCTCTTATGAAAGGGAATTTAATTTAAAAGCTCAAGTCTGTGCATATGGCACCGATTCTGTGTGTCTCTATGTGAACTCTCTTCATCCCTTACTCCAAGTCTGGATCCTGAGATCAGCTCTCGGTGCACAAAACAATTCTTCAAATTCACTCAGATTGGCTGGTAGATAGGAGCTTTTCCTTCTCTTCACCCTACTGCTCTCTCACATCCCTTTGTTCCAAGTGGCCTGTCACCTTGTGATTAGGACTCAGTGGAAGCAGTAGTTTACCTCCCTTTGGTTAATGTTACAGGTGATTCTTTGAATGTTATCAAGGTGTGAGCCGCAGCACTTGATGGCTACTGTGGCACATATCTATCTGGTTACTCATTGTGCAGAGGGATCTCAAGGACAGGCAGCTTTTCTTTCCACTGCTGCTTCCCCTACCAGGTGTTTTTTTTTTTTTTTTTTCTTAAGATATTTCTCTCCTTTCCCCTAAATTCTTCCCTTCTGGTTCAGCTAAGAAGGAAGGAGAGAACAATGGAAGTGTCAGCTTTGCTGTTCCTTTGTTGTCAGGAGGTTTTGGGATATGGAACTGGGCATGGCTTGAACTCTTGGCAGCACTAGTTCTGCAGAATAGCCTGATCCCTGGACAAAAGTGCCTCAGGGGTGTTATCCTGATGGAGCCATGGGTACTGAGTCTGCCAGGGATCAGGTAAAGACAGGTGTGTGGAGCAGGATGCAAAAGTGGGATGTGTTAGCTCTGAGGATGATACATGGGGGAACAACTCTGCTCTTGGTTTCCTTCTCAATTCTGCCTTTTGATATGGCCTTCTTAGTCCAGGCATAGATCTCAAGATGCTGTGTCACTCAAGTGAACTTGCTTTTCTTTGCCCAACAAATTTCTATGTACAGGAAAATTCTGGAGGGTCTTTACCCTCATGGGAATATGTTTTTATGTATTTGCAAACTGAAAAAGTTTCAACCACTGTACCAAAACCTAGCATGGCTGTTGCAGAATGAGCTTGGACCTTTATTTGGTTCCTAACATGGTCTCCTGCATCTGGAATCCTCTTGGCCCAGTCCTACAATGCTCAGCACCTGACACAGCAGAGTTGTTTGTGGCAATGATCTAAAACCTCAGTGAGGCTTTCTCTCTACTCTGAAGATGTTAGATGAATACTGACAGTGTAGCTTTCATGTGTCCTTTGTATTCTTGGAGGTACTTGCTTTATTAAAACCTGGTGACCCCCATCCAGGCTATGCTGAACCACCAGAAGCACAGTATGTTGTTGAGAGCTTGTCACTGTGCCCTTCCAAACATGGATGAAGCTAATTAGCCTGCTTAGATCTGGCTGCTGGAGTGGTGAAACGGCTTTGCACCAAAGACACCCCTCGTTGATTCCCTTGGATGCTTTTTGACAGTCAAGGAGGATGCTTTTTGACAGTGCATGGTGGAGGTTGCGTCTTCCTGGCTGTCTCACCTGTCATCTCACCTCCTGACTGATAATTACTTTGAGGAGCAATCAGAGAAGCAGGAGCTAACTTCCATAGCAACTCCCATGTGTCAACTGTGGCCACTTTCTGATGCTTCCTACGGTACCAGATCATCTGTTGCTGTTTCTGCCATATTTCATGCATTTGACCACTGCCCTCCCTCTTCCCCTTCAGCATAGATCTGGACTCTGCTCTGCAGGGTTCATTCTCTGGGAACTTAGTTTTCTGAGTAGGTGAACAAAACCTCAAATCACTGTAGTCATTGAAGTATTAGTTCCCTTCTTTTGCTGGTTCTGCCTCTTCCATGATTTCAGCAGCAGCAAGAACAGGAACAGAGTGTGGAACCACCAGGATAAGGGGGACTGTGTCAAAACAAAAGTAAATCTCAAGTTAACAATGGAACAAATCCACTGTAAGGAGCTGGGCAAGTGGAAAAGGCCCCTGCTGTATTTTGTGTGTAGGAAAAGGGAGAACAAACTGATTTGCACGTAATAATCTGGGATGAAAATACTTAAAATGTTGACTTCAACTATAAAAATTCAAACATAGTACACCCTGTTCCAGAGGGAGAAGCTTTTCAGAAAGCTGTTGGGAGACTGATTATTACCCAAAATTGTACATGACTGACTGGAGACAGTTAATGTTTAAATGAGGCAGGCTTTAGAATAGATAATTTGCCCTGTTAGTTGTAACAAAGCGTTTAAATGTATCCTGTTAGATAGGAGCACAAAAGCTTGTCTGTACCTTTCTTGCTATTTGGATTTCACTTTAAACTTTGTGAAGATGATTGTGCAACAGTGTGAGTTGAATGGAATGCTGGCATTTAAAGAGCTCTGCTAGTGAATCTACCTCAAGGTCACGGTGTGGTGCTTTTGTTACTGTGGTGGTGAATTGGCTTTTCTTTTGCAGTACAGAAGATGAGCTGGTCTCAGCACAGCCTGCCTGGTTGGTGGATGTGGTTGTAATATCTCAAATATGAGATAGAAAGTATACTGCACTAAGTTGGCTCTTGTTTCAAAGCTCTCTGGGTGGCTGGGGCATGAGTGTCCATATTGCTGCAGAGTGAATCTAGGACTAGAGATGTATTAGCAGGTTCCTTGGTCTGACTTCTTAAGTAGATGGTGTATTTGAATCCTTCTTGGTAATCCAGTGTAGTGCAAGCTGTCTATTGCACGTTAGTTTTAACATGTCAAATATGAAATGAAATGTAAGAGGCTGTGAATGCTCTTAGGTATGGGGAGGGGCTTCTCAGGTTCAAGCACTCTTTCTGTGCTTGAGAGTTTTAGGTGATGTTTTGTGGCGGGCAGGTCCTGTGTTCTGGGCAGGAAGCACGTTCATACACCAGCTCTCAGGTAGTCCAGCAAATTTGCTTGTCTGCTGAGAGACAGCTTTGTAGCAGCCAGTGGGCCAGATACTGTACAGTTTGGCACGGTAAATCATGAAGGTCTATAGCCATGAAAACATCCTCTTCTCCTGTGATGCAGAGCAAAGAGGGTTTACAGCCTGTATAATGTCAGTGATGTATAGAAGCACTCAGATCCACCTTAAATCTCTTGATTTGCCCTAGTATACATATGCTAAATAAAAACCTATATGACTTAAGTTATGTAATGTGGAATTTCAAGGCACTGGCTCTTGGTACTGCAAAGGGAAGCTAGAAAAAGTTAATGGAATACTGAAATCTTAGCATCAAAGACAGATTTGGTCACTGGAGATGAAGGTACCCTTCTGGACATGCTCTCACAGCCCATGTTGAATAACAGAGGGGACTTCACACAGCTGTGCAGATGGTGGTAATACAACCAAGGGTGAACAACAGTGAATGGGAATGACGTCTACTGAACAGCAGAGATGTGGTTAAAGGGTCTCACTGTGATCTGGAGACTGAGCTTGAGTTTCACCTGGACTTGCTTTCAGCTGCCTCCTGGTAACCCTTTGCAAACAAGCTCTTAGACAAGAGGAGATAAAAGCAACTAGATGTAGTTCTGGCCTTCCTTTTCTTGTGAGTGCTGCTAGCTATAGAATAAATGTGCTTTAACCACAGAAGGTCAGCAAGGCCTTTAGGCTCTGGACAGACATCTGATTTTATTGTTAGCCTGTATAACAAGATTAGCACCAAATGACTCACAGAACAAGTCAGGTGGTCTTTAATCTTCTGTAACTGGGTTGGTATGAAGGCATTTTCATTATCATGACAGAACGTGGCTGAAAACTTTGACAAAATCAGATTTTCAGCGATAAGTGTTTTCTGAAGGAACTCAGCTTTAATCAAAACTAAACATTGAAAGGGTGCTTTTTGCCTTTTTTTTTTGTTTAAACAAAAATCTGAAAATTCACACAGAGAACTCATGAAAAGGGTTTTGTTGTTGAAGATTTTGGTGGGAGAGAAAGCGATGCTTTCTCCTTAGCTCTGTAATGAACCCAGAGGTAGTTCTGAGCTTCCTGATTGAGGGGACAGTGGACATCACAGTTGAAGCTACAAGTTATACCAGATTTTTCTGGAGGGCAAGTTTGTTTTTGACTCCTGGTCTGCTTTCACCTGTGTACTTACAGGTTGCAAGCTGGTAATTGCTTCAGCATGAGGATTTAGTGTTCACAGTAACAATAAGTAGGTGAATCTTCATAATAAATGAATTCTCTGCTAAATAAATGTTGTGTGTTACAACACAGATGTTCCCACTTCTTTTGACTGCTTCTATGATCAGGGCTGGCCTTTATGCCACAAGTACAGAGGGCACAGCAAAGTTTGCTCCTGTTGCAGGAGTGGGCTAGGATTCAGACTAGAATACCTTTATTTTATCTCCATTTCAAACTTACTGTAAAGAACGCAGTTGTCACAAATGAATAAAATCAGAGCTGCCCTGTAAATATCAGTTTATATGTCATCTTGAAAATGTTCTGGAATTTTCCCTGGTTGAAATGAAGTGAATCTTTTTTTTTTTTAGTGAGAAGCATTGTAAATACCAGGTGGTTTTAGTTTATCAAGTAGTGTGATGGATGGGAAAGAGTTTTATTTTAAAAGTGGAGATCCTGGCTTGTTAATGAAAATGTTACTGGAGTTAATAATTTCTGACAAGGTAACTTATCCTCCTTGTGACTTTACATGTCTCCTCTCTTGTTTTTTATCTGGCCATGATAAGTTTATGGTTCTGCATTGTAACAGCTCAAGAGGTTTAAAAAGGACTTTGATTTGCACAACATTTGCAGGAGGGAACAGAGAAGCCCAGACTCTGATCCCTGAATTTCCAAGAGGCCCCTTGAACCACTTCTGAAAATGTACCAAGAGCGAAGTCCAGCTGCGCAGGAAGGGTGAGAACTGTGTGCTTGACTCTTTTTGTAGGAGCTGGGACCAATTATAATGGTGGCAGTACTTCTGTATACCAGATAATAAAAGCATTTGAGGATGGTGAACAGAAGATTACAGAGCAAGACGGAGGCCAAGAGAGAGTGCGTTGCAGACATGTGGGTGTCTTAGCAACCTTTATGATTCTCACTGATATTTGTATCAGTCTTACGATGACAGAGGATTGGAGAAATGACTATGATGTCTGTAAACATGCAGGTGCTTTTTACTGGATGATCTTCAGATACTAGATAAACAGAAAGATAATTAGTAATGTGGTGGGCAAGGGGTGCTCAGGTGCTGGTGGCTGTGGTTCTAGTGATATGCATGCCTAGGGACCAGGGTGTTGGGGTATACATCCCCTCCTTTAGGTACTGCCCAACTTTGCTCCATGCAGAAAGCCAAAAATCACATCTTGCTTTTCAGTTACTTTTTCTCTAGGGACTCTTTCTGCTCTGCCTTAAAAGGTCTGTATTGGAAATTTAAAGTCAGTAGTATATAACAAGACCTCCCCTTCTCTACACCCTTTCATGTCTGAAGTACAAACAGAAGTGAGTGGTCTGTGTTTTCTCCACAAGCACTGCCACAAACCTGGAATCACTCAGCCAAAAGCAATGGGGTTTGCTTACAGATCACTGAGAATCCACCTGTTTCGCAAAGAATCTAACATTCTCAGAGAGCCCTTTTGAGAGATGAAAGACTGCAGGTGCAAGGCTGCCTCCCTCTCACCTGTGATAGGATGTGATGGGGTGGATGGCATGGTGAAAAGCAGATGCTGGTTCTTTGCAGAACACACCTGAGCAATGATGTAGATGAGCTTAGCACAGGCTCAGCTTGGGTCACTCATGTGTGCTGTTCTGCAGATCAGAGGCAGGCGTGTTGATTCCTGTATAAAATGTTTCTGTTTTCCAGAAGTGATTCAGGTCCACTTAAGACTTCAAGCCTTTCAGTGAGGCTGTCACATCAAGTTATGGTGTGTGGAGCTGGGCCTTGGGTTGCTGACAGCTCCCCTGGTTATTAATGACCACAGCAAGGGCTCTCAGGTTCTGAGAATAGACTCTCTGTTTGCTCTAGAGGAGACAGCTGACAATGATGTTTGATATAGCAGTATGTCTCTGCCTGACTTTTGACTGACAGTAACACAAACATGCTCTCCCCTCAGCCATGGCTTAAACCTGCTGACATTTAAAGCAGAGCTAACTTCTCCAGTCTAAGTTAAGATGGTGATTCTTGTGTCTGCATGTGCATGCATAATAAGATAAAATATCAGGAGAGAGCTTCTGCAAATAAAAATGGAATGGGAAAATTTCAAATCATGACTGAATGTGAAAGAGGGGGGTGTTAAACCTGCATGGGTTTTCATGGACTGGTTGCTGTGGATCCTTGTTCAAGATACTAGAGTGTCGAAGGTTTATTACCTACTTTGACACTTTTGGTTTGCGCTCATGAAGTATGTGGTAAATACTAATAACTATGGGGCTGTCTGTTTGACAGGGTGTGTTTGGGTTTTTTGGGCAAGCTGCACTTGGAATTGGCTGGTAGCCTTAGTCCCACCTGTGCACAGCTAATGACATGTGTTGTGGGTGTATCTCCATAAGCCATCTGGAAATAGCATGTGATCTTAGCTGACTGCTGAGACTTTTCTTGCTATGCATCAATGTTACTCTTTTAAAAGCTTCTCCTGTTAATGAACCCCCTCACAAGAGAAGAATGTTCCTCCCTCCCACAGCAGACAAACCCAGGAGAACAGAGCTGGTAACGTGCTTTTCGGACGTTCCTTGAAGGATGAGCACTGTCAGGGAAGCCTGTCCCATTTGATACTCAAGCAAGTAGTGTTGTAGCAGAGTTCAAGTGAGAGAGCAGATCCTTGTCCAGTGGTTGCTGAGCCAGGGATGCCCTGAGGTTATGCATAACTTTACACTGTTAAATGGTGGTTGAGTGGGAACAGCTTTTGGTCCCTATCACTTAGAAGCCTATTTCAGATGAATGACTAAAGGGCAATGGTTTTGTCTTCCATTACAGACCTCTGGTAAGCCTTCATTCTTTCAGGAACATGACTTCTTGTACTGTCTTCTCCAAGGCCTGGTCTGGCAGCAGGTCATATAACCCAAATAGAAATAACTGCCTTTTAGATTTGGCCCTGAGGGCTAGACACTCTGTATTGTCCACTAGATGCATCAAGAATTTGTACCTATGTTCCCCTGACATTACAATGAAAAATGGACTATGAAAGCTGGCAAAACTCAGCCCTTTGTGAACATCATGAACAACTTACTGGCCATGTGTTTCTGGGGAGTTCACCTGTAACTTCAGGCAGTGCTAACAGAGTTACTTAGGCAGAAAGTAATGGCAAGTAGTGTCCAGAGAGGCTGTCTGCATAAACCAGATGAACCTATTTCAGGACAACACTAGCATTTAGAAAAGTGGTTTCAGCCATCCATTATAGGGAAGAAAATCTCTTCGGTTTGGCTCCTTTTTCATCTAAAATAAGGGCACAAATGTACCATTAGTGCAGAAGGATTTGATTGCATCAGCCCCTTCAGAACTTCTCTGTCACATCAGCAGTCCACATCTTTGCATCTACCTTATCTTGCTTCTAAGTTCCCTGTCAGGAACAATTGGCTACCTGTGATGGCTGGGAAAAGATTTGCTGGAAAGGGTTTTCTTCTACCATTCCTTTCCCTCTCTGTTTCTACTTCCCTTTGTAAGTTTGCAAAAATGACACTTACATAAGCAGTGCTAGCAGTGTTTTACACTGTCACTTGATATTTGCTGAGTGAGCTGCGTGTTTTGTCTGCAGACTTGGGGATTTTCAGTTCTGTGTGCATTGCAACCCTTCTGACCTTTTCTAAGCCAGACACATGGTCCAGATTCATTCTTGTTAGTGCGATAATGTGTTAGTACTGCAGCAGTTCTGAAGGGTAAAACCCCAGGGTTGGGATCCCATTGTAATCAAACAAATCTGAAACAAGAAAGGCTTCTTGCCTTGAGGTTGCATACAGTGAGTGATGATGCAAAGCAGACCAAGCTTGCAGCTGCACTGGTGCTGCAATCAGCAATCCTGGTTGCTTGGATTTGGGATTTTTCTGGGACATGGTGTACAGGTATAGGTGAGAGGAAGGATTTGAACCATCAGTACTCCTGTGAATTAAAGGTGCAGAGCTCTGCTGATCTGATGAATCTTACTATTTCAGTAGCTACTTACAAGATAGTACCAAAATCCCTGGATATTCGGTGTGACATGTAGAAAGATAGGAGTGGTAGATTGGAACTGCCTTTCTTGCAGACAGATGGAATGGGAAACTATTTTTTTTTTCTTGTCACACCTCATCAGATTAAATAGATGGTTTTGAGCCACTTCACAGTAGCCGTATACCTCCCTAATGCTCTTCTTGAAATCTTTTGCAGCAGTTTTAAACAATCACCTCTGTATTGTTTCATGGACCTGTTTTTGATGCTGAAGAATGTATGGCACATAGTAAGAATAAAAGCAGTCTGAAGATCTTTTAACAGATCCCCCTCCAATTGATTTATAGTGACAAAGTTTCCTCAGTGAGCCTTTTCCTTCTCCTTTGGGAGAGACAGCTCATGTCCACTTGTTCGTAATATATTCAGCATCTGTTAACACTCTTCCAGCCTGGAGCTGAGCAGAGCGCCTTCTCGTCCAAGGCTGGTAACTGAGCTCTGAGACTGCCGTCAAAAATAAAAGCTGCTGAGCTTGAATCGGATCTGGTTATTTGAGAACTGGAAACTGTGAAGGACAGAAATGACTGAGTTGATAATTAGGAGCACTTAATGCTTTGCCTCAGCTAGGAGATCTTGATGTGAAGGTTTGAGAGAAGACTATGAGCATGAAAAAGTATTTTCCTTGAATTGCTCTGTCCTGTACCTTGTTTCGGGATTTAGCAAGCAGTGCTCCTGCTTTAGCATACGAAGGAGCTCCTTCTGTTATGTTCCCTTAAAAAAATAATTACTTTTTTTAAAAAAAAGCAACCACCAAACAACAAATCACCCTGAGGTGCCTTTCCCACTCTCTGGCTTAATATGCCAAACTCATGGATACAGGTACTCAACGCTGCCCCACGTGTGAGTGTGACAGACAGAGCTTCAGCATCACGCTCTTTCTGCCCCACGGTCGTGTCAGCTGAGCTGGGCGCTCTCAGCTGGCCTTTATATCTTCTACCACCTACGAAAAAGATACTTGAGAAATCAGCACAGCACTGTATAGAGGACATAGTTGTGATCAGCAGGGAAGAGGGGGCAGCTGAACTCTTCGTGTCATCGCCTGCTGTGGGAACACATATGTGACTGGTAACGTGGGGATAGCATCCCCTTTCATGCTGCTGGTAAATCTATGCCTGCTGTAGACAGAACAGTGAAGTATCGAAGGGCCCTGTTCTCCACAAATAGCAATATCAAGCCAATGTGTCATTTGTAGCATACCTGATACGGGTACGTGGGGTGTCGTTGCACCCTTCACCTTTGACTTGTGCTTTTGGGAGAGGGGAGTGAAGCATTCTGGATCGGACCTTTGGTGTGATGGAAGCATTTGCTGCCAGGTCAACCTGGTGGTCCTGGCTTAGTATTTCCATGGTATCTTCCCTCTGAAGATATCCAAGTTCAACATCCATCTTGCTGGTAGCTAATAGAGCAAACCTGCCTCATGTGGATGTGTTCACAGTATTTATTGTTGGAAGGAGAGGGCTTGTGCTTGGCAACCTCTTAAATTCTGAAGAAAATCTGGGGACTAGTCATATGACTAAAAAAACCAGCTGACTTGCTCAGAAATGTCTTTTCACTGTTGACCACTGCGCAGGTGTTACTGTAGGGTCTTTCATAAAAGTAGATGTTCACTTTGCCAGTTTTAAGAGCAAGCATATTTTGGATTTTTCTAGGACAGCTAATAAATACTGGACATACTACTGTTAGGGGAGCAATTGTATTTGTTACTTTTTTTTTTTTAAAAAAAGAAAAAAATTACCTTATGTAAGATTTTAGGTGGGACAATGTACTTTTGGTGTAGCTTTTAAATATATAACAGGGATATTGGGAAGATCTGGTTTGGGGTTTGTGTTGTTTTTCTGTTTGAATGTATTTATTTGTTCTTTAAAATTCATATGGATCCATTAAAAATACTGTAAACATTTTTTGTTCACTTAAAAGTGCTATCTGAAGTAAAAGCAAGAGAGTGTATATAGAGCTCGTCTGTTTCTTGAAAGATCTTGTTATTTATAGGCTTTTTTGCCAAAGCTGATGCCACAGAAAACTGACTGAGCCCCTGGGCTTTGTGTACATTTGAATGTCATCTTTATCTCTTTTGTTAATGAGCCTGTACTAGGCTGGAATTAGCACAGATTAGCTGCACCGTACTTCCTGTGCCTTATGGTTTCAGAACTCTGATTTGCAGGGCAAGTTCCACTGCTGTTTTGTGGAAAGACAAGAATCAACCAGTCAAACTTGCTGAGATTCAGATATTGTAGCCCAGTTGTGTGGGAAGTAGCAGTGAGCCTTTGGAATAAGGTAAAGGACTATGAACATTTTTTTTTTTAAAGCATCTCTGTACTGGCTGGGTATCTGTACTGCACTCATTAAACGATCTGGATGCCAGCATGCTGTGAATCCTATGTAAGAGGTATAGAATAAACTGTCCGTTAGTTCAGGTTCCTGATGATATCCTGGGAACTTGCAGAAAGCACTGAAAAGAGGAGGACTAGATCAGTAAATGACCTTTCTGTATCAAAGGAAAAAATACTCCCAAAATACTCAACACTACACTGCTCCTTTAACCCATATTTATAGTAATAAGGGCACATTTCAGAAGTCTCTGTGCATTATGCATGTTTTCACAGATCAAACGCTTCTAATGTATAATGCAAAACTGTTCATAAAGTAGCAGCAGGAAGCTTCAGGGGTGTTGCAGGGAGCAGCTGGCCACTGGGGGCGGGATGAGTAGGTGATAGGTTTAACCTTCCTGCCTACTACATAGCATTGAGTATGAGGTACTTGCATGGCCAGAGATGGGTGGATAAAAAGAACTGTCTTGTAGCAGCCTGAGAGATACTCCTGGTGTACGTAGGAAATTTTTGGAGAAAAGCAAAATAGAAGCTGTTAGCTTGTTCCTCTTGGAGTGCTCCAGGCAGTGTGGAGCAAAGGAGTTACTGAAACCTTGGGCAGTTGATTCCCAGTGCTCAGACCTGTAGGCAGGTGGGCTCCCAGGCTTTCCCAAAGTAGTTGTCCACAGTTACATGCAAAGAAAGAAGAAAAAAATAAGACACTTGGAGACTGAAGATTTTAGGTATCTTAGTGGGTTTTTAACTTACTGCTTTCAATATATGACCACTTATTTCTAGATCATGAGGATTTGTCTTTCTGAAACTTGGCTGGTTAATTTCTGAAGACTGACTGGATAATATAAGTAAAAACGCTTTGGATGTTGTTGATATTATTCTTTACAACATGCTGGAATATTATGGCTTTGACTTCCATAACAGTTTGCATAACCTTTCATGGGGTCATCAATGTTAGTAAATGCTGACAAGCCTTCAATGCATCTGGTATAGTCTGTGGACAGACTAAATTCATATGATAATATGTGTGCAAGTGAATTACTACAGGTCTCTCTGGACTGTGTCTTCTCCATTGTCTTCTGTTAGCCAGCCACCTACAGTGGTTCAGTTTGGTTAGGGTCCTAAAGTCTTGCTAAGTTGTACAGAAATATACATGTGTGAATATATGCATGTTTAGAAAACTTGAGCAATGTGGGCACCCACACAGTGACTGATTCTTGTAGCATACAGGATTTTGCCTTAAGAAAGGGGAGTGCCTGCATACAGAACTTCAGTTCCTATCTTTATTGTTTGGTGCAGTTACACTTGACTGTCTGAGCAGTGTGACTTGAGCTTCCAAAAAAGGTGCTGCCTGTCCTGTACGCAACATGTGGAAAGGCACTGGTGATGAAGGAGAATCCTCCAACCTGCATAAGTATCCAAGAACAGGGTTCTGGAATTACTCCCCTGACTGGGGGAGCATGAAACTGAGGCTGGCAAAATTATTCTCTCCATCCTCTGAAGTCATCATATTTGACTTCTGAATAAGGAAATCTCAACTTTTGGAGGAAAATGCTCTGATCTGGAGGTGGTGGTCCTCAACAGACTCCTTCCTCTAAGAGGGAGGGATTTTGCAAAGAAGTTTGTGCCATCAAGTTATGGAGCTTATAGCCTGTCCCATTGTGCTGCTCCTTTTCTTTCCTTCCTTTAGTTTACTTGTTGATAATACACTATAGTTAGAGACAGTGTTAGGAGATCCTGGTAAGGAAGGCTTCCCAGAGTGAGTGGCATTAAGGCAGGGAAATGTCAAAGCCCAATTTAGAAAAGTGATTTGATCACAGGGTGGAAATTAAAAGCAAAGTGCTTAGTAGCTCCCTCAGAAAGAACTGAGTACTGTCAGTAGGGTGGGAATGGGCTGGGGGGGGAACCTGCTGCAGGTTCTACTCCAGAGAGTCTCTTTATGCTGGTCCTCAGAGGTGGTGTTCTTGCTGAGATAGGGAGTGGGGTCAACAGATATTATTGCAGATGCTGAGAGCAGTAGAAACAGAGAAGGAGGTAACCAGGGTAGTGAAAATCATTCTGGCCTTTTTCCTAGTGCAGAAGATTAACTGAGGTTCTGGCTCCACGTTTAAGAGGGATCTTTATCTTGGACACAGGGCTCTGCCCATGGGCATAGCAATTTTGAATTGCAAAGCAAGACAGCATTTCTCCAACAAGAACATGGGAGCCAACTTCCTCAGCTCCAGGTACAGGAACAGCCTGAGATCTGCTAGTCTCATGGAGGTAGTGTGGGAGGAATGTGAGTCTCTAGACCTTGGGCATGCTTTGCAGTCTTGCTACCCCTATGTTGTGCCACAATGCCATTCCTTATATCTGTAGGCTGTGGGGTGGACACGGGGGTATCGACCAATGTGTAGAGTTGAAGTACCCAGAACCTTTTCTCTCCCCTTTCTGGCTGTCCTGAGCTGAACAAGTGTTAGGCCCAGTTCTTCTCATTGTGTTTACTTATGGTCTTAGGATGCTTGATAATGATGTACTGTGTATAATGACGTGTTGTTTGATAACCAGTACTATGAGTGATACAAATCCTGTAACTTGAGAAAAGCATCCCCAGAGGGAGCCAAGCACAGAAGGAAGTATCTTAAGAGCAAAAGACTTCACAGGCTTGCCCCAATTAGTTTTCATAGTGAATATCGTGCAGTAGTGCAAGTACCTTTACAGAACAGGGAATGAAAATGCTAAAGTGATATCTTCCCTGTAGTAGTATTGTTTAACATGTTTCTACATGTTTTTGGTTTTGAGGTATTTCGGTGAAGCAGCTAGCTGAGTCTTTGCATCTATTTGTGGTGGATACTAGCTGCCTTGCTCTATGGGGAGAAACTGAGCACAGTAACCTTGATTTGTTTGAGGTCTTGGGTGAAGTACATGGTGCAGTTAGGAATAGCTTGTCTTCACAGGGCCATTGCTACAGGCTTGTACCCTGTAGTTGCTTCAAGGAAGGCCTCTGAGTTTGGAACGAGGATGGCAACTGCTATAGAAGAATCTCCTGTGGCCAAACAATCCTCTTTTTATGCTTCATAGAAAAAGGAGAGTCTTCAGCAGTGTTTTCAAAGGAAAATGCTGAAATAAAGCAGGCATTCTTATATGAGTATGGTGCAACATGCAGCTTCAACAGGGGGACAGGTCCTTTGTGTACCCCCTTCTTGGGATATTACTCATTGCTTATGACTCAGCCTTAAGGATAAGCTGACCATTGCTCCAAGCCACTAAACTTGAAAAAAGTCCTGCACCTGCTGTGCTTATTTCTACATCTTGTCTTACACCTGGCACGATCAGAAACAGGGATATATTCATAAGATGCTGAATTCAGCCTGGGGAAACTTGCTGCCATGAACTCTTTCTGAGCCCATTATGGGGAAGGAGTTTTTTTCAGGAAATAATTCAGAATGAGAAAGTGGAACTCCTGTTTGTTTTCCTACTGACTACAAAGTGAGGGAGAAGGATGAACCTTGTAAAGCAACCCTGTGTGACCACGCTGAGTCATATTAACCTGGAGAGGTGTGTCCTAAAGGTGCAGGTCATGGTGAGGCTGCTCTTTAATAGCTGTCAGTTATCTGAGTTGAGCTTTCAGGGCAATGCAGCATGACTCTTGCTCCTACAGAAATTCTGCAATATAATGCCATTTAGGGAAGGTGGCAGTGACATGTGTTTCTTTGACCACAGGCTATACATGCCATTATTATCTAGTCACGCTTGAATGTATGTTACACTTCCAACTGTGATATGGAGGAAGGATTGAGGTCTTTTTGTGGAGGATGTTTGTTCGTAAACAAAGTGATTCTGTTGCTGTCATCTTCAGGATTTTGGAAGACTAACTTTGGAGGAGCCTTACAAGGTCCATCCCCCTGTGTGGAGTGGAATCAGTCTGGCTTAAGTCACACTTGAGATGCTTGTCTTAACTTTTTAAAAAGTCATTAGCAAAGGATCTCCATGCAATCTATTCTATAATGGTTTAAGTTCTTCACTGTTAACATTTTTTGGGGATGTTCTGAGACTTCAACGCTGCAATGTGACCAGAAAATTGTATTTTTAGGTTTGTTTTTTTGGGGTTTTGTTTGCCCCCCCCCCAATCAGATTGGGTTTTAGAATATGGCTAAACATTTTCACATACTTTAATTAGAGGGATGCCTGTGAAAATCAAATGTGGTGTGTCTTGAGCTGAGCACTCAAAAGTGGTCAACTCATTTCTTTGTACCTCTCTTTCCCATTTGCCAGATGGAGATGCCAGGGATGAATTTGGTGACTCTGTGACATGCTGAACAAACACACTCCTCTTTACAGCTGAATGGATGTGACATTGGACATGGCTTCTCCAGGTCATTTAGGAAGTCTCTAACAAAATGCCATATTGAACTCTGATTTCCCAACTCTTAGTTCAGTGATGGTGGCAGTGTCCTGTCTTTGTAGGCTCTATTGAACCTTGTTAGCAAGTAAGAACCAAACAATAACCGCTCTGTCCATGCCAAGTGCGACATTGCCCTTTCCCATCTTCCAGTGATCTGAAAGTCTTGCTGATTGCTCAGCCGTGGGAATAATTTTCTCAATTTAAAACGAAGTGTTAATATGTTTGGAGTTTCTTGCTCTCCACCCCCATCCTCCTTTGTCCAGTTGTTTCAAAGAAAGACTTAACTGTGCCAGGCTTGCATGAGGAAAGCCGGGCAGTCCTCAAAACCAGCCTCAAGGCAGGCATGGAGGGCAGGAGGACATGCCCTGCTGCCGGGGAGGGTTGGAGGGGGAGCAGAATTCCCACTACCGCTTTTGCTTTTCTCCCAGAGTCTGAGTGCAAACCCCAAATCATTCCATGAGTAAGTATCTACTTCGCTGAGCAAGTCACATTTCATTTGGGCAGAGAAGCCAGGCGTAAAAAAAGCTTATGAAACTTCCTTTGTTTTTACCTTATTAAGTTATGTGGCTTTGTACTTTCTGTCTGACTTGGATACTATTTTCTTCTCTCCTTCTTCCGAGTATAATGTCTTCCATGGAAGAATAGGCAGCAGCCTAAGATCAAAGATATATTTGTTCTGTTGCTAGTTGACCCATTGGCACATGCCAATTTGTTGCAAATCAAAATTAGTCACAGTATTTACTGGCTCTCTGCCCAGTTGGTAGTTGGAGATTAAGCACTGGAGATGGCAGATACAGCCAAAGTCAGAGGCCTCATTTATGAGGGGAGGAGAGATCTGGAGATGGAATGGTTTAGGAGCATTGGACCTGTAACTGTAAAATGTAACCACATCCCCCCATTCTCTTATACAGTGGGAAGTAAGCTGTAGATCTGCAGGGCTCAAGTTCTCTGGCTGTGGGTTTAATGACTTCAGCAGGGCAGGATCACCCTAAATTCAGATGTTTCAGATGCAGGTTTAGCTCTGCTTGGGATTCACAAGCTGCATTTATTTTTTGCCTTCCTACTCACTACTTGGATTCTTTAAACTGGTCTTTGGCCTGGGTCACCCATATTCCTTGAAAAGTAGAGTTTTATTAGGTTATTCATTCACATAATGGATCTACATGGGGTATGCTGAGAATATTTGGGTTTTCAGGGCTTTTGTTATGGCGCTGGTATTTCAGAAAAGAGAGAGGGAAGGATGCATTAAGCAGCTAACCTATATTTCTCTATTAGCATAAACATGAATCTGTTAGAGTTGATTTTTAGAGCAAAGCAGAACTGCATTTTACTTGGTCTGATAACTGCTTCTTGATGCTAGCTGCTGCTGCACTGCTGGCAAGTGTTTGTCCTTAATGGTGATTGCTGTTCTACGTCACAGGACTGATCTCCAGATCTCTGTTTCTTTCGTCCCCAGAGACCCTATACTAAGCAGTACTGCAGTTTGCCCTTTAGGAATGCTTCCCCCTGTATGCCTGGAAAAAAGACGGTAAACTGCAGCCAGATACGATGCTTCCTTTTGAGTCCTACAAAGCTGTGGTATTTAGGTAATGCTCAGTCATTCTGTGAATTTTACAGTCTTGCCTTTGAGAAAAAATCTCCTGCTTGGATTTCCCTAAGCAAACCTTCCATTTTGCTGGGAAAAGTGTTGTTTTAAAGGTTATTTCATGCCTTTACTTCTCTGACCATTGCTAGCAGAATGTTAGATCTCTGGTACAGAGGATCTGTGAATTTCTGTCACTTCTGTGTTATCTCACTTCTCAAAGTATATAAATGTAAAGCTTGCTGCAGATAGTTCTACCTGCAGTAGGAGAGTACAAATACATCCATGATATGAGAAGAATGTGATTATTTATTTAATAGCATCTTGCCTCCTAGGACCTTAAAGTGCTTTTAAAACTTCAGTCAAACTCTGCATGAATCTCCATGTTCCTTGTTACTTTTATTCAAATGCAGGGAAAACTGAGGCTCCATGGGTGGCATTTGGCTGTTTGGAGATGCTGCAGTAGTTGGTCAGGTGCCTGTGCTCCTAGTTTATGAAAAAACACAGGGCACCTGCAGATCTACCTTGCTGGAAGAGACCTGGTTTCTGAGCAACACTGGAAAATGTTTAAGTGTCCAAATATGTCTGGTGTCTGAGGCCAAAAATGTTAGTTGGGATGACATCCTCATCCTGTCAAAGTGGATCTGTGGGTGAGCCAAGACGAACCCACAGCAATGCCAGAGCCCCAATCTGGGATTCATACAAAGCATTCCCTCCTTCACCCTAGCTTGTGCTGTCTTGAAATGGTCCCTATCCTTATGCAGGACTAGGATTTCTCAGGCCAAGGGCAGACCAAGGAGCATAGCCATGGTTACTTCTTAATCTTTTAAATGCCAGATCCATGCCTGTTGCCTGGTGTGGTTTGCCTCCAGACAGCAGCTGACAGATCATACCATCTCTGATCTGCCCTGAGATCTGGGAGCTGTGGTGAGGTCCTGATTCCTACCCTGGTAAAGCTGCTCCATTAATAGCTATCAAAGAGCCTGAAGTTTCCATCCAAACTTTATCTGGCTTTGCAGTGAGCTGGAGGATTGAAGACTGTCACAGGGGAAGGGAGGGGGCAGCCATGGCTCACCCGGAATAGCCTGACCTATGACGGCACCTACCAGCCTGGGGAGGGGAGTTGTCCTGTGAGCTCATGGGTTATTAGCAGTGATCACAGACATGCCTGCAGTCAGCAGCACACCCAGGGCCATCTGCTCCATCCTTGGCTGGTTTAGGGGGTCTAGAGTAATCTGTTAGTACAGTTTGCCTGTACGGCTCTATAGAGAGCTGGGAGCAGGCATGAGGGGCCAGCATTGTGGAGCCACCATTTTATGCTGCTTAAATGTTAGGGTTTGACCTCTAGGCTGTTTGTTTTTGAGAGACAGTGACATGAGAAGATAACCTCTGCCCTGCTGCAGCCTAGGGCTGTTGTGTCTCTGCTGTGTCATAGCAATAAAGGGATCAGAGTGGTCTGTATGGGCTGGGACTCACCTATAGGGCGGGCAGATGTGGGGCACAAGCCTTCGTCTACCAGATGGGGGAGAAGTGTAGGAATCAAGAACAGGTTTTTTGGAGTAGCCAGGGATTTCACTTCTTACAGCCTCTCTCTTGTAACTGGTTTTGCTATCCTTACCTTGCTCCTCTGCTGACATCCCTGAGTCCTTTGTTTCACCTGCCCCATGTCACCACTGTGGAAAAATGCAGGGTTTCTTATTACATCCTCCCCCCTCTCACTCAGAACTGCTCCTCAGCTGATCACTGTTGTTGCAGCAGGAATTTTTTCCTTAGAGATAGGCTGAGTTAGAGGCCTTTCCAGTACCCAGCGTTTTGCAGGACTTGTGCAGAGCACCTCAGCATAATGGAAGAAGATTTTCCCAGCTGGCCGGATGTCCCCAGACTCAGTGTGCTTTTCCCCCAAAGACCAGTGGAACTGCAGATTAATTTCTTGGACATGTGGAAAGCAGGCACTTGGCCACTGCAATGAATAGTCTGTGGGTGCTGCTTAGTGTTTTACACTAGGAAGCGCTGAGGCTGTTCTAAACCTTTGACCCTGGTGACATACTCCAGATTCCTCCCAAGTTAAATGGTCTCCTTCCCTTCCCTCCAGGCCTGAAAGCATCACATCTCCTGCCTAGCCAGACAGATGCATTGCCCCATAAAAAGCTCCTTTATGTCGTCAATAATTCTGTTGATCTGCACATTGGGAACGTCATTCTGCTTTGGAATCTGCAGCTTTTGTGCTTTATTGTTATCAGTGGTGGGTGCTACTAGGATGATGGCTCTTCAGACATCTAGAAAGTCACCCAACAGGTAGAAAAATCCATGTTGCATAGATCTAGTAGCCTAGGGGAGTACAGCTGAACACAGCCTTCAAGCAGCATCCTTTCTGGAAGAGGTTCGCTATACCATGGTGATGAGAGAGATGAAGCCATACTGAACCCTTCTCTCCTGCTGGCATGGCAGAGGGATGTGTAGCCTCAGCAGCAGTGTTGCTGTGGCATGTGCTCCCCTTCACTGAAGCAGATGAGCAAAGGAGGCACCAGTGGCTGCTGTACAGGCTTCTGCCTGACCAACCAATATTGCGCCTTCTCTTCAACAAACTTATGTGCCAGTGGTTTGAGAGGAAGAAGGGAATACTCATGCTGTCTGTCCTGCTGTGCAGACAGGTTTACCAAACATGTTAGGTGCTTGTAGCTGCAGTATTTGTTGCTATCACTTAAGCTGTACAGTTGTGCTTCTAACTCTGGAGGTTTTTGGTTCAGCCCTTGATCACAAAGAAGACAGTTTTCATCTATATGTATCCTTTCCCTCCTTTTGATAACTCTTGAATACCTCAGTGACTTTCAGGGGTGAAGAGAGACTGTTGAACAGAGGGAGAATGAAGAACAGAGATTCTCTCCTAGGCATTCAATCTCAGCCTAAATAAGGGGATTTATGAGCTGGGTGACTGCATTGACTTATTGTGTCTAGAGCTAGAGACAGTTATTGTGATCAGGGATGAGATGGGAATATCTGTTTTTATGGGGGAGAGGGGAACTGAGATTAGCCAAACAGACATAACACAAATGTCCTCCACCTTGGCAGTGTAAAAAATGAGAGTTGGCCAGTAGCCGCACTGGCATTTGGACTAGATGATTGTTGTAGTCCCTTCCAATGGAAAATGTTCTATTCTATTCTGCATCCTGTTGCATGGACCTTCTCAATGCCATTTTGAGGACCACATATGAAAGTCTGATCCCTGCCCTTCAGGGGAATAATCCTCTCAATATTCTGTGAGAAGATCCATGGGTGGCAAAGGGGGCTGAGTGAAGGAAGGTGGGTTGGCTGTTGTGGCTACGTGGCAGTCCCTCAGAGCAGCTTCTCTGGGGCCACTTAGTAGTGGCCTTCCTGTAGACTTGATGGCAGTAATGTGCACGTGCTTTTCCATCTTAACCCTGTTCTGCCCAAGAGGGACTGAACATGTGGTTAAAGGACTGCTGCGCTTAGCAGAGCAAGAGAGACTTCAGCTTTCCAGTGCTTTCTGCTTCTTGGGCAGTCATGTTCTTGCCAGCCAGGGTTTCCTTGCTTTTCAAGAAGTTCCCTCAGCACCCTTTCTAGCTCACCTCTGTCTCCCCAGAATCTCCTGTGACTGAGGACTCTGGGCTTTTCTCTGTTTTTACTGGCCTGGTGAGACAAGGCCTTTTTTTTTTTTTTTTTTTTTTTTTTTTTTTTTTTTTGTTCATGGTCAGGTTTTATTTTCGATTAACAAAGATGTTGTAATTGAGCTTAACCAGCTGCTGTTGTCTCCCTGCTGCTGGAGTTGCTTGGGGCATGAGAAATAACTGCTGCCCACCTACACAGCTGCAGTTTGCCCAGCCTTCTCATGATGGACCTACCTTCATGCCCAGAAAGCCTGGGAACAATCCACTTAGCTGCATGGAGAGATCATTAAGAGAAGGGTGATAAGGGAAGTAGTCTGATAAAGATTTTTTTTGTAGGCTGTGGGGAGCTGGTGAGAGGAACAGGACTGGCTGCTGACACTCTCAGGCGACGCTTAGACTGAGCGTCATGTCGATTAATGGTGTAAGGTCCCCAGTGGCTCTCAACAGCCAGCTCTTGCCAAGCATGTGCATAGCGAGAAAAGGTGGAAAGAAGGTGGGACTTTCACTGCTGCAGCACCTTCTCTCCCTAAGGAGGTTTCTGCATGGCTTCTGTGCTTGAGAACAGTCCAGCTGTTCTGGGAGCAAAAAAACCGCACCCTGTCCGGACCAGAGACTAGTGTTAAATCAGGATAAACGTAACCACACAACACAAGGCATATTAGGGATGTGGTTTGTTTCTTGCTGGTCCAGGAGATAAACAACTGGGTTGCTGTTGCCTTGTCTGCAAAAAGCATTAGACCAGTGAAGGACAAACCTCAATCATGCTCTTCAGTACAGCAAAGAATAAGAGGTCTGAGTTCATCCTGATTTGTCTGTAAGTCCTTTTTCAAGCTATGACTGTGGAAAAATATTCCTGAATTTTGAGCGCAAGAATAAGAGAGACTTTTTAACCTTCCTTCTTTCAGCCTCATGAGCAAACGCTTGCAACTGTTTCTTTGCCTCTGCTTTGCTATATCTGTGTCTGAAGTCTCCTGTCTTTCTCCTTTCTTTCTGCAGGTCCTTCAGAAGCTTGGGAAAGCAGATGAAACAAAAGATGAGCAGTTTGAACAGTGTGTGCAGAACTTCAACAAACAGCTGGTAAGATAATTGCTGATATGTAATTACATCCTGGGTTTCAGTATTAGCTTCCAGTCATCTGCTGCAATATGCAGTTAAAGCCCACTAAATTAAATGATGCTATAGGCCTATTGAAGTGACCCACAACTCGTAGCTGTTCACTTATGAGAAATTACACTGTGTCTTCCAGTGTCCCTATTATGGAGCCAGTGAGAGTGTATGCTGAAAAATAATACTTGTTCTAGGCTCAAGTTTAGGAAAAGAAGTAACTCAATCAGAACACTTCCTTCTGTTGGCAGCTGCTTTGTAATGTAATTTTTCCTGCTGGGCTGGAAGCAGAGATACAAGAGCAACATTGTGCTTCTGAAAGATGGATAGGATGGGAAACAGATTAGAAATCAAAAATAAAATGGAACAAGGCAGTTTCAGTTTCCTAAGTGCAGGAGAGGGCAAAAGAGATCAAGAAAGCAAATGGTGAAAAGGGAACATCCTTTTATGGCTAAGATCTAAATATAACTTCCTCCCCATTCTTGCACAATCATTGTGTCAGGCCTGAGTCAGTATTCTTTCACACGTCTGCTTTGTCCCTGTATTTTAGCACACAAAAATATTTCAACAGTGCAGCAATTTCCCTCCACCCTCCTACTCCAACAGCAGTAGGTTTATATCTTGAACTGGGTGTGGGTTTAGTGGTTTTTTTTGTTTATCTGGAGCTTTCAGCCACCCAGAGGAGGGGAAAACATCAGTTACCCCACTGGATTTGCGTGCTGGTGCTTGGTGTCAGGGGAAGTGTTGCTTCTGTTTCATGGCAGGAAATGCATGCTACACCAAAGCTCAGGTAGTGCTGAAGAAATCTTTTAGCCCCCTTGGGTCCTGATGTGTTTAGGACCTTTTTTCTGGGGCTGATAGAGGCAGCTGCATCGTGTCTGTTAAGACTCAGCAGATGTGTCGCAAAACCAGCTGAGAAGGGATTTGCCACAGCTGAATATAATGAAAATCTTTCAGTCTGACTTTGACTTATGTCTAACCAGAGCTGACTGCAGATTCCTGGAGACTAATGCTTGTTTTCTTGGCAGTGATAGTAGCTGTTGCTCCAGAAGTTCGTGCAACATCTCTATAGCATGTCTACCAATGATATTCTCTTGTACACAGAGGAATAGTTGGGCTTCTTTCTGATGGCATGACATTCCCAGGTGTCACTTTTCTGCATAATTTTTAAGTATCAGCAGTCAGGAAATAAACTTTTGAAAGGAGAAGTACCAAAAAATCTCAAATCCAGACTTCTTGATCTGGCTGTCCAGGATAGCTTTTCAATTTCCAAAGCCATGAGTTCCAGTGGTGCACCAAGAAGCCTGTTAAAGAAGCACTGCCTCTGAACCCCTTACAGCTGTATTTATTTTGCTGTCTTTCAGGGGCATGCTATAAACTAAAATCTCCCAAATAATTTATCAAAGGAGCTGGAGGCTGCTCTGTATTTGCTGCTTGGGGTCTGTTGGTTTTGCCTTGGCCCTCAGTTTCCCTATTACTAGAATAAATGCATACACTGCCCATTTTACAGGGCAAACCATAAATGTGAGTTAGGCTGTCCAGGGCTGAGGAGTTGTTACGATGCTAAGAAGACTAGGGAAGAAACTTCACCTATATGTGCATATATACACACTTGTTTTTGTTTTTATATGTATGATATGTGTGTGTAGTATAGCTATGTGTGAGATTTCTGTGGTCTTTGCTTACACAGTCTGCTCCAGTGGGAAATGTAAATCTGGAGGAAAGCTGATCTTTTGCTTCAGGCTTGTGAAAGAACTGTTCTCCTGTGGAAATGGTTGGGGTGTGACCAGGGAATGGCCTTGTTTGCTGCTTCATTAGAGGCTCCTCTAACTCCAAGAACTGTGTTGGGCCACTTTGACACATGTTCCCATGCACGGGCTGTCAATGAATGGAGAACAGGTCTAAAAATCACTTATTTTCAACCAAGGCATCTTGTGGTTCTTTCAAATGGTGGTTGAGTGGACCTAAAGGAATGCATTGCACTTCCCAGCTCTCTGTCCATTCAGGTTCATAAAAACCTGCCACTCTGAGGTCTCTGAATGGTAGGAGCTTTTTAGCTCAGATGGATTTCTTGGGTGACAGATGATCTGGATGTAACCATGTTTCTGCAGGGCTACAGGGCTCACCTGTGTCTCCTCGAGACTTGGCAAGCAGCACAACTGGCCCTCATATTACCACCTTATGACAGATTATCTTTGGCAATTAACCTCCCAAAAAGTTAATTCTAAGGCTCCCCCCTCCTTCCTTTAGCCAGTGTCACTTGTGTTCAGGCACTGGCACAAGGATCTGTTCTAGAAATTGTCCTCACAGTACTGGGAGTAAGAGGCCTACAGCAAAGCTTGCAACACAGCCCCTGCCTGAGGGCTTGCGAGCCTTTGGCTTCTCATCTCCTGCATTTGAAATACTGGAGAGACAGAGAGGGGGAGGCTGGTGGCAGCCTTCCTGGCACCTGACACTGTGTTGTGTTTCTGCCTGACAGAGTAGCTGGATTTGGATACCCTTCGTGAGCTGTCAGTCATGTGGAAGTTCTGGGTTAGTTTATAGTGTTTCACAGCAAACGCATGAGAGGCAAGCTGCTGCTGGCACAGGCTGCATCCATCTCTGCCCATACCACACAGCGTTCGGCACAGCCTCAGCCTGCAGGGCTGGCAGCATGGACTTAATCTTGCTCTTGCAGTGTAGGTTTGGCTGTGGACCATTACAGTCAGTAGCTCAGAGAGACTTTCTTTCGGGCAAGAACCCTTCATGCCCAGCAGTTTCCATTTCAGCCCTATGTCGCAAACAAGTTTAACAGCTTGCCTGATAGCCCAGGATGGGAGCTTCTCACCAGTTGTTCATGGCTTTGTCTTAGCTCTGAAGTTTTGCTGAGTGGGGGCTTATCTGGAGTTGTTGTTTTAATGCTCCTCCCTTCCCCAGTAATTTCTCAGTCTGATCTTCCAGCCTCATACTAATCTAATCTGGAACAGGACATTACCTGTCCCTCTCAAATGTAGAACGTCTCTCCTGATAATAAAAAATCCTTCCCATTGGAACTGCAAAACCAGGGAGGTTATTTAAAGAAGGGGCTGCAGTCCAATATTAGGATGAAAGAATTTCCTTTGAAGATTGGGAGAAAAAGGGTTTTAGGAAACCTCTCTACTACTGAGAAACAGCTCTATGGAAGATGACATACTTAGCTTAGGTTCAGTGTAAAATATGGTAAATAATCCCCCAAAAAACAAGAAAGCAGAAAAAGATACCAAACCACTTGTGTGTTTTTCTTTCACAGAACTATAAGTAATAGGTGGTTCACTTGGTCTTTGGAGAAGCAGCTCTTCCAGACTCCCAAGCATAGCACTTTTATTTTTAAATATTCATCTTCCTGTACATACTGTCCTTCATATTATACCTGGTTGTGTTATAGGCTCACAGGGTTAAATTACACTGTGATTGCAAGTATGGCAATATCTGCTCAAACAAGACAACACTTGTGTGTTTGAGTAGAACAACTTACTGTGGTCACTTCTACATCGACACATAATGACACTGCCCCTGTGCAAAGGTTTTAAGTCAGTTTTTTAGTGCACAGAGATGAGGAATGAATATGGGAATTGGCACTGATCTTCCTTTTTTTTTTTTTCCCCCCCTAGTTTTACTTTCCTTTTGTCTTGTTACTCTAACACTGTTATTGGAATTCTGTTACTCTGATAAATATATATATATATATACACACACACACACACACACACACACACACACACAATTTCTTCTTTATGTTCTTGCGGTGTAAAAATTACTGTGCTGTTAGATTTTTGAATAGATTCAACCATACCTCTATAGTTTCCCTTGAACACTCTTAAGCTAACTCTTCAGTAACTGGGAGTGGATTAATTTTCCAGATTCTGGTTTAGCTCTCTTTCCTACTTTTTTTTACCTTTGAGTTTAGGAAGCATCTTTTAAATGTTCATGCAAGCATGTTGAAAGCTTCTGTTTTATACAGTATTTGAGAGTGTCTAACTGCATTTTGAGAGGTGTTTATGCAGAGCCTTGGCTGTACTTGTCAGCTTGCTATAGCCTGCTTGAAGAAAGCAGGTGCTGCATGCATGGAGAGAAAGCAGTTGCCAGTTTCTTGGGAAAGCGTTAATGCTTAAAATAATGAAAAGAAACCCTTGTAGCAAGTGAGGGAACTACTTTACTGGTGGTCAAGAAGTAAAGCAATGGAAAAGCCCAAGAGAGACTTGGATGGAGAACCTGGGTGCCCAGAGGAGCTGGGGAAATGGGATTCCTGGCAAAACTCTGAACATGAGCCTCTCTGAAAATCTTTTTGCCTGCAGATCTTATAGGCTGTAAAGTCTATTTGGTTTCCCTGACAGGCTTGGGACTTTTAAGGGCCTTAGGTAACCACATAGTCATAGAAATCAGCTCTAACTCTGACTTTAAACATGAGTAAGAAGTGATTGAGAAAGACCACTCCAGTTGCAGGATGCAGCACTGTATATTGGTTGACTGCACATCACAGCGAGACAAGTGGTGTTGAGGATGCCTGGAGAACACAGAAAGCTGGTTGGGCATTGATGCAATTGCATGCTCTAGTATTTGGGTCCTGACTTGCAGATTTTTCAGGTGGTCTATTTAAAAATCTTGATTTGATGTTTAACTGTGATGCCAGTGTATCTCTTGGAGGATACTTTCGTCCCTATGACTTTGGGACTAGCTATTGCAACTTGAAGAGTTCATGAATTTGTATTGTGTTGTTGCTGTGGCAGGACTTGGGCAAATATAGGCACAATTTTAGAGGTGGTTTCTGATTTTAGATGCTGTAGTTTTGAGTTACAGTTCTAGATGTTGCATTGCATAAGTGTGTGGTGGGCAAGTTTGGCAGAGGACATTCCCTACCAATTAGTTTCTGATAACCTCAAAGTTGTATATTCAAATTTAGTTGTTCTTAAAAATGATGCAACTGCAGGTTGATAATGTATCTGTCTGAGGGATTTTGCATGGTATTTTTTTCTGTGCTGTTTCCTCTTGTATTCTGACATCTCATCTTGCCAGTTCCAGGATGTGATTCCTAGCATGGACCAATTCTAGGCAGACAGGACTGCTTTCCTATAAGACTTTCTTGCTTCCTGAATGGGGCACAAGCAAACACATATTGCAGCTTGACTGAACTGTTGCTTGTCAGCTTGGCTTCCCTGATGGTCCTCTGTGTGTGCTTTATGATTACTCTGGCACCTCTTCCCCAGTGGTTTCTGATTGCACTGTTAGGAAAGCTGCATCTGCCCAGGTTTCCCCATTCACCTTAAGCCAGCAAAAAAGCTCTACATCTTTATGCTCTGTGTTTTAAGATCCCCTAGGTTTTTTTGCAGCAGATGTGGTCATTAGTCCTTTGGGTCAATTCCCAATGTTTCTACAGATTCTAGGAGTCTGACTTTCTTTTATAAAAGCGGCCAGCTCTTTCCCATCCCTCACTTCCTTTGTTGATGGCAGTAGGAAGAGAACAAATGTGAACTCATCCAGAACTTTCGAGGCAAGAAAAACAAATTGGGCCGTAGTGTTGGAAGCAGATGGATTTATCCACAAAGCTGTGCTGGCACTGCCACTTCAACAGCTGGGCAGATTTAGCCTCTGCCTGGAGAACGCAGCTGCACTGAGAGCACAAAGGATCACAGCATGAGCTCAGTTGAGGCGAGGGGTGCCTGTGGTGGGGAGGGCTGATGGGAAACATCTGCTTTTGAAGTTAGTAGCTCTGAGGCAGCTGTTAGAGATGTCCTGTGGGCTCCCCATCTCTGGGGTCATCTTCAGCTGTCAAAATTTATTATGCTGGCAGCCCCCCCAATGGGACACAAACTGAGGAATGGAATGACAGCAGGCTGTGAGGAAGGTGTGAGGTGTAGTTGTTGTTTCCTGCATTCTTGTTTTAACACCTTATTTGGGGGATAGTGAGGATCCAGTGAGATACTGCAGGGTAAGAGAAACCCTTTTATAACAGAGATCTTTGTGTCTCCAATTTTTTTTCCGTACTTCTTGCATACTCCAGAGGCTGTCTGCACAGATGTCCTCAATGTTTGCTCCTTCCCTTGTTTTAACATGCTCTGTGGTGGTTAATCAACTTCTCAAGCGTTGCTTTTCTCTTCCTTTCATTTCTGTTTGTATAATGTCACTGTCTGGATTTGGGAGTATTCCATTGTCTGTTTTGCACCACTGTCAATGACATATGGTAAGGTAGAGGGGCGATGGGCCTCAGTATTGCTTATCCTAGTGCAGGAGAGCAGTTGTATGGGGAGTGCATGTACATGTCCATGTCTGAACCAGCTTTGCTGTAAAAAATCTCCATGACCTTTTCAAATCTGTGTTCTTGTACTACACTCAGCTGTGTTACCTGAAGGCTCAAACTGGCAAAACTCAGCTCAGCTTCTGGTTTTAATCCTTTGTTTCCTAGTGAGTGAGATCTGCTTCTGGCAGGCCATCTCCATAGTGAAGCTAAAGAAAAAGATGATTAACTCTGTATCTGCAAGCTCTACTGTACAGGACAATATAAATATTTGAGCAGATCAGAGGTCCCTTGTAGGCACTTTGCATGGGGGTTTTGGTTTGCAGTGTGGCAGGAAAGTGTGGCGAGCTAAACTGCTCCCAAACCAGTACAGAAGTCAATTGCAGGTATCTCCTACAGACTCTCTTTAGTTTATATTTGTTTCATGGAGCCATTAGCCCTTGGCTTCTAAATTAATTGCTGCCCTTAGGACCCTCTCTAGTTGCTTGTATGAAATCAAAACACTAAACCTGGCTCTGCTGGGAAGAGCAAATCACAGCTTTACAATCAAGTTTCTTGGTACCTTGATGGTACTGTTGGCCAAATGTGCTTGCGGGTCGCTAGCTGTGGGTTTGCCAAGCTGGCTGTGTGGTCTCCCTGTTAACATTTATGTTTCAAGTGGTCGTAGGACTGGCGTGTAGCCCATCTGCAAGACCACTTAGAAATGCTTGACTCCTCCTTCTTCCACTGTCTTTATATGAGAGAATAATGATGGTCTTCTCCTTAAATTCACAGTCTGAAGGCACAAGGCTGCAGAAGGACCTCCGAACTTACTTGGCTTCCGTAAAAGGTAAGGTCTGCATAAGGAGAGGATTGTTTACCTATGCAATGAGGTTTCTGCAGCCATCCATTTCCTGGTATTTCCTCAGGTGTGAATTCTAGGAAAGGTTAGCCTTGTCTGGGTGGAGGATCTTTCAGAATCCTTCAGGGTCAGCTGGCATGGAGTGGGCTTGTGCTTTGATGTCAAACAGGTGGTGCTGTCTTAGCAGATAGACTATCATATCTTCTGCTTAGAGGAGGATGAACACAAAGGGTTTGATGTGACTGCATTCTTGCTTCCTTTCTCCCCCTGGTTACCTTCCATCTCTGTGTTACAAGGGTCAGACATTCTGTAAGGAAGAGCTTAGCATTTTTTATAAGCCTCCTGTGTCCCCATTTCTAAGGATGAGGGTTAAACTGTGAGGAACACACTATTTCCTTCTTTCTGAAGCAGTTCTCTCTTCTTTCCTAGCCATGCACGAGGCCTCCAAGAAGCTGACAGAGTGTTTGCAGGAAGTTTATGAGCCGGATTGGCCTGGGAGAGATGACACAAATAAAATAGCAGAGGTAAGACTGTCCAGGATGTGGGGTCACCAGGCTTGATCTCTCAGCTTTGGAAGTTGTCTGTGTACCACATTTCTTCAGGCACGTGACTTTGCAGAAGAATTGGAGACAAACTCAGCATTGGGAAGAAGGGAAAGCTAAAGAGATGTGGCCTGTATTTTTGTCTGTAGAGGACACTGTGCCCAGAAGCTTGAATGCTATACAGAGCCCTAGGCTTATGCCCACAAGCAATTTTTTCCCCCAACAGTGGCTAAAGAGGGATAGAAGATGCCAAAAGAGAGTCAGCAGGGTCAATTGGATGATTTCTTATGCTTTGTGCAAGACAAAGGGGAAACTAAATCTATGGTCAGAGCAACCATTGTGTAGCTGAAACAATCCACACAGAGTAGTACCACCAGCTGCCTTATTTTAGTTGCCACCTTGTTTGAGCCATGTGGCATTCCAACCTGCTGTTCTTCTCATCCTTTGGTGAGGTGATGCCTGTCCAACTTGCCCAGGTGTTTTCTGTGGAGCTCAGAGCACAGCTTGTCATTGACGGCTTGGCTCTCCCTTGGCATGTGTGTGTGGTGGGTCCAGCTGGATGCAGGTGCCCTCTGCTCTCTTGCTCAGCTGTTCTGCTGAGCAGCAGCTGTGGCAGTTCAGCTTTGTGGATCGATCTGCCACGAGGCTGTAGGACTGGGCTTATCTGCAGCTGTCTATGGCATTGGAGCAGTGGGGAAGTAGTCGAGAGGAGAGCAAGAGAAGGATTCTTTCTTTTCCCTGCAGAAAATCTCACCTGAAATAACATCTACATTTTGCCTAGGAAATACTGACTTAAAAGCAAATAAAACAAAACCTGAACATTTCCAGGTTACGTGGAAAATTTCCATTAGGAAGTGCTGTTGCAATAAATAATCGAGTTGTAATTCAGCTGGTTTAGCTTCACCTTTTCTCTTGGCCTTGTTTCTTCCTGAGCCACTCTGGTGCCTCCTGGGAGACTGTCCCTTCAGAGAATTTGAGCCAGAGAGCTCAAAGGGAGCACAAGTCCTGAGAGCTTAACTGTAGCTACTCTGAGGGTCTGCAGAAATGTTTCCAGCCCTCCACCTCCCCCTTTAATGCATTTGCTTATATTTCTCTCAGGAAAGACAGGCAGGGCAAAAGTGTTATTCCTCCCCCCCCCCC
>NW_020799107.1:22268086-22346669 GCF_003259725.1 Athene cunicularia
CCCCCCCCCCCCCCCCCCCCAATAAAAATTGCCACATAAAGTGGGAATTCTTCCTGGATATTTTAGCCAAAACCCTTTGTTCAACTGGAAAAACAGGAGAGGGGGGCAATTTCCACCACATCCAAGGTGTTGATGGGAAGTTACTGTGCCTGAGATAATATCAAGGATAGAGTGTGCACAACTTCGTGTGCAAGCCTTGGATGTGACCTCTGTTGGACTGTGGAGTCATGTGCTGTGAGGGCTGAAGACTGCTAGAATAGCTTTCTGTTATTGTTCATTATCCTCCAGAAAGTCATGTTGCAATGGAAAGCAGAAAATGGTGCCTAGTGGTGGCAAGTGTCCCATTTTGTGGCTGCTGGGAGAAGGAGGTAAAGCCAGCCTGATGTTCGTCTTCCCTTCCATTATATGGACTTGAGCTAGCATTGTGGGGGAAAAGACAACCCTTCAAAGGACAGTTCACAAAGGGTGCTGTGTCCTTGGAGAGGTCACCTGAATTAGCAGCATCAGGCTTTCTTCTCTGTTTCTGCATTTCTGGCATGACCTCTGTTTTCAACTAACTTCTCTGTTCCTTAGTTTTTCCAAAGAAATTACTATTTCTTAAGAGCTCTAGGAGACTGAAATTTTTTTACTGTAGCACTCAGAGAAAAACAGAAATGCAGAGCTCTGCGTTCTTAATAGTTAGCTTAAAAGCTCATTGCTTTTGTTTTTCAGAACAATGATCTCCTCTGGACGGATTTCCATCAGAAGCTGGTGGATCAGGCACTTCTGACCATGGATACATATCTTGGCCAATTTCCAGATATTAAAGTAAGATTCTCTTTAAACCTTTTGATCTAGAGTGTCACAACAGATGAAACCTCATAAGAGTCAATTTCTTGCATCCCCATCTTCTTTAGTGTGTGCTTTGCTGCTGCAAGCTCTCCTCTTAGAGCAGCCAATTTCTTTGCAGCTCTGGATCACATGAAAATGTTATGTTCTCCTTCTGAGTTTAAAATGAGAGCAAAGAATCCTGGGGAAAGATGCTGAAGAGAAAACTTACGTGTAAAACAGGAGGATCCATAAAATTCACAACTGTATCAGAGTGCAGGGCAGCATCAGCAATAACTCACAAGTTCTCAGTCTCTCTTTTTGGTTCTTTGTATTTTTAACTTCATTGTAAGCACAAAACATTGAGGAAGCAGTTAGTGGCAAACGTGCTTTATATGTAGAGGCTGGTGTGGAAGGCAGATTTTTGTTGTTCCCTGGAGTTCTGTTGTATATATAACCAGCTTTTTACAGGAAAAGGGGAATGCTGGATAGACATCTTTTGGTGAGAAATTGTATCCAAGGACCTGGGTTTGAATGATGTCCTGTGAGCTTCCCTTCCCCCCCCCAGTTATCTCCTCTCCATTCACTTTGAGAAGGTTATGCAGGAAATGTCTTCACCATATGGAAGCACTAGTAATGATATCACCATATGGGAAGTATCAGCTTGGCTACTTCCCAGTGAAAACAACCCTTTCCCCACCACATGTCTCTTAAAACGTTTGTCAATATTTGTTGCTTCAGGAGGATCATGCTGTATCAAAGGGGGGGCAGGTCACAGGCTTGTAAAATGAGCCCTGAACAGCGGTGTCCTTACCTCCTGGGGCTCCTTGGTTTTGCTCTGTTTTTCCAGCCTCTTCTGTCCCTGAAAGTCTGAAGTGGGGAATAGTGAAGAGGCTTGCTGTTGCTTTCTACCTCCTCAAGGCTGTAGAGCTGATTGCCTCCCATAGTGTGTTGCCATGTGCCTCAGCAGTCCAGAGGCTCGGGCACTGCTTCCGAAGCAGAACGTTCTATTTAAGGCTCACTGTAGACTCAGACTTCTGCACTGCTTCAGTCCAAGTCACGTTTTACCAGCCTTGTCAGCTGTGCATTGGGTCACCTCAGAGTGTCAGTTTTTTCTATGCTGAGTATCTTTGGGATCTCTTAATTCTGCTGGGGTCCCACTGTGGTTTTACAGTGGAATTTTGAAAGGAGTGCAAGACTGGGGCACCCAAATTGCACCAAACCTCAAGGTGTTAGGCACTGAGCTCCCATGGATGCTTTCTGACTTCTGAAAGAGCCTCTAAGGTATTTATCGCTAACACTCCTTTCTCAGTCTTCAGATGATGCTCTAGAAAATGGGAAGTTAAATTAATTTTATGCACAATTTAACTAATGCTTGAAAAGGGAGCGTTACTCACCTCTACTTTCCATGATAAAATGAGTGAGAATTTGACTTTCTGTTGGTACCTGCAATAAGATATGGATATATTTCACAAGAGTTGGCTATTTAAAAGTCCTTTTAAAACAATGCTATGTATTAATAGAAGTCAGTATGTTTTTATTGGTAATTCAGCTGGATGCATTATCCTCCTTACATGAGCAGTGGCTCAGATCAATTATGTTTACCTCAACTGGTAGAAACTCCAGAAGTGCTGTTTTTGAAGTTTGCTACAGTTGTACAAAAGTGTACTTTGGTTTCACATAAGGAATTAGAACTTTTGAGGATGGCAGACAAAAAAATAGTCTTATGTAACTTACAGAATATTTGAGGTTGTTGTTGTTGTGGTAATAGTTTTCTGGTTTTTATTTTCCACAAAAGCAAGTTTTCTGCTTTTCCTGGAATTCTGGCATTACTATGATAATGAAAGAAGATTTATGGAGAGAAGATGATTTTAAGTTAGTTATGTGAAGGCCTGTTTTTTGTTAACAGCCTAGTAATTCAAATGTGTGATGAGTTAGATCATGCACACATTATTTTTTGTTAAATTCTAACATATTCTGAATCTTTCTTCAGTTGAGGGGCTGGAAAAATTCCCTTGAATTTTTTGGACTTGCAACGGGATCCACAGCAGGAATGTGAAAATATAGCATTCCTTTAGTAAAGAATTTTTATAAGTTAAAGGGAATAATTTTTAAATGTTGGGTGGGGGAAGGGATAGCAAAAGCCTTACTATCTTCTCTGACTTGAAAAACCGGAATGCAAAAATTTCTTTTATTCTTTCTTTGAAGTTCAGTATCTATAACTTATTGGAGTAGGACTCTTGCATAATCAATAGTATTTCTGAGTGAGTTTTTGGTTGAGGTTGCAGAGTATGCAGTAAGAGTACAGGTCTCTGCAGTGGGCCCAGAGAAGCTAAACCCTAAACCAAGTTCTGAATAGCTGAGGAATTAGCGACTTTCCATATTGCATTGAAACCAGTGCCCTGTTTCTACAAGGTTTAAAACCAAATATCGGGGCGGGGGGGGGAGTGTTTTGTTGTAGTTTAGGTGGTTTTTTGTTGTGTTTTTTTCCTCTTAAAGGAGTCTCAAATAAATATGAATTTGTTGCAAAGCAGTAAACTGTTGAAGTTCAGCTTTTACCTTCAGATAGTGTTGGGTACCTGCAACTGTCCTAGAGCCATACGAGGAAGCTACCCTCCAGCCTTCCACGACCTCGCTCAGCCCCATCACTGCCATCGCAGGCAGTCATGTGATCAGGACTCCCACACTGTGCTGTTGTACCTTGCAGCGTTTCCACTTACTCTAGTAAAAATGAGGGTGGGAGGTAGAAAATCAAGAGCTGCAAAAAAAGGGCAGGAGTGACCTTATTTGAAACATGAGTGACATTGAATCAAACTCCCTGGTGGGGTGACAGGGAAACCTGGAAGTGGCTGTTTGCCATGTCAGAGGTGGGCAAAACTCCAGCTATCTCTACTAGTCTGATCTGGGGGAAAAATCCTCTCAAAACACATGGGAAAAATCCTCTCAAATCTGGGATTTATCTGGTGTGTGTGTAGGACACGTTAACAAGCATCTGGGATTGTCACGCTGCTGGAAGGCCCTTCTGACATTCTGCCTCTGTGTCCGGCTGGCAACGTGATGTCTGGGAGGTGTCTTCTAGTGACCTCGACTGCAGGGTGGCTCAGCTTCTTTGTGATACCTCTCCTGGAGTGAGCTGAGCTCTTTGAAATCTGTTTGGGTGTGCGTGTGGCTGAGATCCTGCAGATCTGCTGTGACTCACACAGAGCTGCCCCAGCGTTTACTGAAAGTGCAGAGGAGCGTGTGTGGGAGACGTGCGAACTGATCCCAACTGGTCTGGCAGAAAGATATCAGCCCTGAGCGCGGTTTTGCAGCTTATCTGCAGGCACCTAGGGAGAGGAGACCGCATCTCCCTGCCAAGTGTAGTGGAGGGGAAAGTTCTGCTTTTCTAAGCAAATCCCAATGCTGATTCTTCATCTCGCACTTTCAATTTCCCTGGGTGCTGCGGTTAATTAGAAACTCTTCTGGCTCCGTGCCATCTCTCAGTTCTATAGCCTGTCTCTAGCTTGCTGATGGCTGACACTGAACCAGGCTCTGTGAGCTGGGGAGGTGCTAGGGTCAGGCTGAAAAGATGTGTGCTCAACTCAGATAGTCTGGGGTGTTTGTAGAGTGTGGGAGGTGAGGGTGTAAGGGGGGTGGATGGTTCTTAAAACAGGGTAGCCCAGTAGGCCTGAGCCTCCCCAAGGTGAAACTCTACTGGAGGAGAGAGCCTTGAGGCACCTCAGGTAGAGAAGGGTGATGGAGGATCAGGCCACAGGCCTGGCTGTCCATTCTGGATTCTTACACATGGACTTGTCAGGACTCTGTTCCTGACCATGAGTCTGGTACTCAGTTAAGTCCCTCCTTGCATTTGCTACAGCTTCAGTGTCTTGCCTGTTAGTGATATGATTTTCCCCTTGCACTTGTCTTGCTTAATAGCTAGTTACAGCGGACTGCTGCCTGTGGCTGTGGTCGCTTCTGTCTGGACCTTCTGTTGCAGGGTCTAAAATGCTGTCCTAGGCATATCCTGAGCATATGGGAGTGCATTTGCTGTGCTGGCAACAGAAATACCTTCTTTTGTTGAACTTAATCTGAGTTTCCACACAAACTAGGACTCTGAGCTGGTTAGTTAGTCTGGCTGCAACCCTCAGGAAGCCCTGAAAATGATGAAACAGGCACATGGGGAGGCTTAGGAAGCATGGGAGCTACAGTTTTGAAGACTTAAATGTCATCCAGAGGTGGGGCCTGTTGTTGGTTGGATCCTTTGCTTTCCCTCTCTCCTTCTGAGGAGCTCCCTCTACAATGGTGGTTGCCACGGGTGGCTCCCAGGGCTATCTCTGTGGGGCAACCTGTGTGGAATATCCAGTAGTGTCCTTGTGTGGGCAGTGCATGGGGTGCTCTGGAAGTTGGGTGGAGAGGAGGATGCTTTTCCTGAGAGGCTTTGTGGTTTTGGCTGCTGGGGAAGATTGTCACAACTCTTTTCTTCATCTTTCTTAGTCTCGTATAGCAAAGCGAGGAAGGAAGCTTGTGGATTACGACAGTGCCAGACACCACTTTGAAGCCCTGCAGACTGCAAAGAAGAAGGATGAAACAAAAATTGCCAAGGTAAGGCAAGCAGAAGGATATGCAGCCATCCTTTCATTTTTGGAAGGCCTTTGCATTTGCCTATTGAGCAGGTTTTAAGTGCATCTGTACCTCTTCGCTGGGTGTGTTTTCATTGAATCATTTAGATTGGAGAGGACCTTTAAGATCATTGAAGTTTCATGAACTGGTGAGGTTTTGCTAGGTATTTCTTTCTCATCTGTTTAGTTCTAGAAGACAGGATGGTCCCTGTTGTGTTGGTTCAGACCCACCGTTACCAGTCTGCATCTCTCAGAGGCCAAGGCCTAGGCATGCCTTTCCTCAGATGCTGCAGGACCAGTAACTGCCATCAGAAAAGCCCACGTGCCTCTTGGGGGAACAAAACCTTGCAGTGACCTAGAAAAATTTTCCAGTTTGTCTGCTGCTTGGGGCTCTGTCTCTCCCCATCTTAGAGTGGTGGTGAGAGTTAAGTGTTTGAGTGTCACTTGAGGTTGTTTGTGTTTGTGAAGTCCTCTGATATTCTAGCACAGAGACCCTTAGGAGTGTGAATTACAAGTTCATTCTTGGAAATGTACCCTATGCATGCTTGATGACTGTTTTGCTGTCTGTTGGTAACAGTTACTAGATGATAAATATGGCTGAAAGCAGAAAACCAAGAGTTTTCTCTTGTCAGGGTGTGATTTCTTTCATGCCTGTGAACTGCTTGATCCAGGGTTAACTGCAGAGCATGTCCAACACACAAGGATTTTATTTTTAATTAAAATAAATTTCATTAAAATTAAGATTTAGATTTTCTTTTAAATGTAGCTGAAGAAATGTGATAGTACTAACCTTGAATACCTGCCCAGAAAATGAGCTGTGAATTACTCCTGTACCCTGAGTGGATCTGAACCGATGTGCTCCACTCCGCAGGACAGGTTTTGACACAGTAGAATAATCCAGGGCTGGGAATGCATCTTTAATTCTCTTGAATGTGGCCTGCAGCACGTTAAGATTCTCCAGGGTGGAAGCAGTGCAGGAAAGAAAGAGCCTGGATCTGTATCTTTTAACCAGGCTAAGAAGAGTTGTCATCCTTTGCTTAGAGTTATTTCTGGTAGGGGCAAATAGGGTCTATGTGAGAGATGCTAGTGGTTCTCCTGTGTGAAATAAATAAAGATGCATCTGTTCCCTGAGAGCGAGATCTGCATTTAATGGCCACAGTACTTTGAATTTTAAGCTGCAAGTCATCAGTCATCTGTCTACCCAGTGTATGCATTGTGATTAACCTTGACAGATAAAGGGGAGAGATTGATGGCTCAGGTGTCGTTGCATCATTTGTGTGGTAAAGCGAGTCTTGGTTCTGTATGCAAGGCATGAGACCAAGCTGGTTGTGCCTCCTGTTCAAAGCAGTATTTCCCTATGTTTTGGGGGTAAGAGCAGAATTTCCCCGGGGTGTGGTGTTGTTATTGGTGTGTACCTGTGGGATCTTTGCTGCAGTGGAAATGTCTTTTTGGTAGGAATTTATTTATGCAGCTTGGTACCTGGTGATCTGCACCAAAGAGGCTGGCCGCCTTTGTCATTGCTGCACTCACTCATGTTGCCCCAAATACTCACATAAGATGTTATTGTCGAGGGATTATTTGTTGCTCTTCTGTTAAAGTATGAAGAACAGTGCAACTTGAATAGTGAAATGTTGAGATTTAGAAGTTGGTGCTCTGTTCCTGATTCAGCCTGTGCAAGTGTCTCTTAGTACTTGATTGGACTCTTTGCCTTAGCCAAATTGTGGGCTGGATCAGATCTTTCCACCCTCTGTGCTTTAGGCCATAAACTCATGCATGGGATAATATGTGACACATTACATTGTCCTGGCCCTGTAAAGATGGGAGCAGTGAGTCCCCAAAAGTTATGTATGTATGCTCTTCCCAAATGGGCAGGTTTCACAGCCCAGCCTGTGTTCCCACACTTGCAGTCACACAGCTTTGCAGGGCTGTGGGCAGCAGCCAGGGCTCAGCGTGCACTACTCTGATGTAGGAAGTTCTCATCCCTCTTCCTGTGACTGCAGTTTTGCTCATGTGACCTTTGAAGTAGGGTTGTTCCAGTGTAAGGTACTCTGGAATATGATGACAAGCCCCTGGGAAAGGGAAATCATATTTATGACACAACATACAAGTGGCAACTGACTTGATTGATGTTTCACGGTATAGTAACAGAAACAGCAACGAAAATACTTTTTGGAGTTGTATAGTCCTTTTTTTTTTTTTTTTTTCTCTAATACATGGATGTTATTATGGCTACTTATTGCTAAACTCACAATCTGCCATTAAAATAAAGCATTGTGGACTTTCAGCTGTTGCATGCAAATAATTACAGTGGTTAATTAATCCTGATCTCTCTTTAAGGAGCTTCCACTTCACAGCCATGACTCGGAGTAGAGTTGTCTGTGTGCTAGGTCACTAACAACTATATCTGTTGCTCTTTGCAGCTGCCTGGCTGGTCTGCAGTATCCCAGCCCACACTGGAGCATTAATTACTGCTAAACTTGGCATGCTTCAAAGGATTCATAACTGATTGATCCTGGGATGTTTGTTTTTTCTCTTGCCTTGGTGATACTGGTTTGGCCAGCCTCTAAATACACTCACTGTTGTGGTTATAATTTTTTTATCCTAAAAGATATATGTTTGTGTCTCTCTTGTTCTGTTTATTTTTTTTTTCTCTTTTCACTCAAACATGCTCCCTCCCCCCAGCCTGTTTCGCTGCTTGAGAAAGCTGCGCCTCAGTGGTGTCAAGGGAAGCTACAAGCTCACCTCGTTGCACAAACTAATCTGCTCCGAAATCAGGTGACTGCTGATCTACCTGGCTCTAACCCTGCATGTGCTATTTTGGGCTCTAGATTGTACCATGCAACTAATCTTTAGGCAACGTTCACTCTAGTCCTCTTTAAGTGTGTCCTTGATACTCCTGAGTCACAGGTGGACACATGGAAGTTGCTGACCAGTGAATGAATCTGTGCCTGCCCTATTGATTTCTAATCAGGTGTATTAATACTGGACTATTGTTTTCTTTCTCTGAAATAAAATGTGGATGAAGAAAGGCTATGGAACAATGCCAAGGCAGAGGGTGATGTAGTGTAGTTTCTCCAATTACTGCTTTATTTTTCTTCTAAGAGAAGCAATTTTTAATGTTGCTGTTTTAAAAAAAAAAAAAGATATAAAAAGGAGGAAACACTGAAAAATTGGCTTCTGCATTTGTGCTATTGAGTAAAGACAGAAAAAAATCTCATTGCTTCAAAAGCAGTTTCTATGGCTGCTGAATTAGGTTGTGACATTCTCCTGTGGTAAAATCCAAATTTCCAAAATGGGCACTGTCCTGGCTGTCATGGACTAAAGAGCTGTTTCCAGATATATAGAGTTTCAGTCTGCGTAAAGAGGTGGGCCCAGACCAGCATCCCCTGTAATATATTTGAACAGCTCCGGGTTGAGGTTATGATTGTGTCATGTGGCAGAAGTTGGCTAAACGTGTAGGTTACAGCATCTTGAGGGAAATGAGAGCAGCTCAGAGAAATTCTAGGGACTAAGAATTTCAATCCTACTTGCATAGAAGTGTGGCTTCCTGATAAAATCTCCCTTGGTATTTACATTGGAGCTCCTTAAGGGATAAGAGGGAGCTGACAGAAAACAGTCAGAGAGAAGAACATACTTTCAATGGGCAAGGGATAGTAAATCATTACCCAAACTGGGAGAGCGCCAGTTACCTGTTCACAAGTTCCTGGTGAGCTCATCTGTTCTCATTCAGATGCTCCTACAACTTCACATTACTTGTCAGTGAATGAATTGATCAGGGAAAAGACTAGATTACTGCATCCATAAAGCCTGGGGAAAGAACAGCTGTTAGCAGTCCTGCTTAAGATGCGTAGCAAAGGGAGGAAATACGTATCCATTCTGGATGGAAGGATGAAGAACATTTGGCAGGCTGCTGGGGCTTTCCCAGTTCTTCTGCCATGCTGGGAATGATCTGCGTGGTTGTGGTTCTTGACTGGTCTGTTTGGCTGGTGGTATTTCTGGAGGACTAGAAAGCAGGTATGGGAAGTTTCTCAAGGTACAAGTAAATAAATTGGCTCTTGGACATTTTTCCTCTTCCCAGACTGGCTGGGGTGACCATGAGTAATACCACTGCCCACAGATTGCCTAGAGAAACAGTACCGAAGAGTTCTCCCCCATCCCTTGCACTCTGATCTTAGGTTGCTGAGACTCATTCAGTAATTTCACCTTACTGAGTGACTTTGCTATAAGGCAGGTGACAAGGGGGCATGTAGTCTTTCCACGCTGTCTGTTCTGGGGGTGTTGACCTCCTGCTACGTTCCATTAATATTTTTAGTCACCCCAGATATTTTCAAATCAAGTACTCTTTTAAGATTTTCCTCTTTCATTCTTGAACTAAACAGTACTATTGTCAACCTTAATTTTTTGTTTCTAATTGTGTGATTCTTTGTGTTAGGTTTTTTTTTTTAAAATTTTGATTGGGGACTATAAAAAAAAAAAATCAATAAAATATTCTGTACCTGTAGGGTTTCCGTCTTTTCGCAAACACAAGCAGTCAGGAGAAAAAAAGGCTTCATTTTTTATATTTGCATGAATTTAAGACTGAAGGTGTTACTGACAATCCTAAATCTCATTAAGCTCTTGATAAAAGCAGGAAGGCTGATGACACTGCATTTATTGAAGAGCTTCACAATGTTAAGCCTAAAAAAAATTCCTTCCCCTTACCAGCAGCTGTGTTGCTGTCTCTTCTTGCCTGGTATTTTTACAACTTCCAAGCAAAAATAGGGTCAGCAAGACCTATTATTTCTACTGTAAACCCTCTAGTGTGCAAACTGCTGGCTTTTTAGGCCTTTAGCAGATACTAACAAAAACCAATACAGTGGGGATCTTCTGTAAAGTCTCCTGGGGGGTTTGCTATTGCATGCTCTCAGTTATAAATTTGTGACTTAGCTTTTTGAAACAAAAGGGAAAATGGCTTAGAACAGCAAATTCTTGCCTTTTTGCTAAGCTCCCCTGAAATGCTGAATACAGACTAAAAAGCAACATCCTTGGTGCTGCAGTGATAACAGAACAATATCTCTGTAGGAGAAAGCCAGCAAGTTGTGTCCTGGGCTGTGCTGCCCTTCTGAGTCGGGTCTGGCTGGGACTGGTGGGGTCTTGGGCCTGGGATGGGGTGCACAGGTCTCCTCCCTACCTCCGCCTCATGGGTGTCTAAACTATTTACTGAGTAGTATGTAATTACCACAGTTCACAGCATAGTGTTAGAAGAGAAATGGTCACCAGTTTATCTGAAAGCTCCAGGCTGGACGTTGCCAGACACTCCTGAGTATAATGGGGAATAACTGCCCCCTTGTCCCAACTGAACTGGTTGTGCTTGGCACTCTGAGCCTTGGCTAGGGGAAAGGTCAGGAAAGCATTTGTGTTGTCCAGCTCCCACTCAAACCTTCCCCCTTTTAGGAAGGGAAAGGAATAATTTTCTGAGATCACATTTTATTGGCCTGGACATTATGTCCTTATGCCTCAGTTCTCCATCAGGTTGGCAAGGATGACAGCTGAAATAGAAAGGGCTGACAAAGAAGTGAAGAATTAATTCAGTGCTGTACCTGGGACTGAGAGCACTAGCTGAGCCACAGGCACTAGATGGATCCCCAATTCCTACAGCTACTCTGGAGTGAACGTTGCCTGTTGCTGATTTTGCCTTTGCCTCAGGATGTTGCAATATTTGCATGTTGCTTTCTAGGTTCTCTGACCTTCTGAAGAGGTAAATGAGAGAGGGAAAGACTGTTACTAATATCTGTTGTATCTGAAAAACTAACAGCATTCAGTGGTGCCTCATCTCCCAGCTATCCCATCCTCCTGGGTTAATTCTGGTTCCAGTCAAGTCTGGAAATTAGAATAAGATAAAGCCAAAGGATGGACTGGAATTTTTTTTCTTCCTTTAAAATGGTTACATTAGAAACATTCATTTGTAGAGAGATATTAAGGCAGAAGGAGTGTTTGTGATCATCATCTGTGATCCAGCATAAACTGTCTCTCTGTTTAAATTGGCTTTTTGTTTGTTTTCTTCAAGCTCTCTCAAAATGTTGAGTTTTTCAGTGAGTGTAGTGGTGAAATACAGGGGTTTCTGGTTGGAAGCATCATGGCCCCTTCTCTTCCTGCCTGTTCCTCACAAGATCTGCCTAACTTTTGAATACATCCCAGTTATGTCTTTTTCTGGGAGAAACTTTCTCTTCTAATATTGAATGCAAAGTCTTAGCCTTGCCTTTGGCAGCAGTGAGCAATCCTCTGAAAGGTGGAGCTAGCTGGAAAGTAGGAGCTTCTGTGGCTTGCTTATAAGACAGGAGAGAAATTGAGAGTCTAAGGATCCTATACAACACTGAGGAACAAGACTCTGAACTGCAAAATATTTTAAAGTCCTTTCTCCTATCAATTCTATCTTTGCATATACCCGTCACTAAGGAGCTGTGAGCTGGATTTCTTTAAACTGGCACAAAGAAGATAAAACTTAATTTTGTAGAAGGGGTAGGAATCTGATTGCAGGTTTGTAGAGAGATCCAGTTCCCCATTGGCTTGCGGGCTCTGCAGATCCCTATGTTATCATGACATTCCTACTGTTGTCACGCATGTAAGGAGGCACTCATGCTGACATTCCTGTTAAGGTGTGTTGTCAAGTTGCTCATGCAGGGATTTGCTATCCTGCATCCCACTGCAAAGGGTTATGAGAGAATGCTATGCTCTTACAAATTACAGAATAGAAATGTTTTAATTAGCAAGTTTCAAGGTTTAACTTGGGGCACTGAAAAGAGGAAGAGGTCACCTAGGACAAATATAGGAAGGGGATTATGCTTGTTGCTGGTGTCTGCTGTCAGCAACAGAAACCAGGATCATCCTTTTTGTCACTGAAACCTGGCAGAATTCATGCATCAGTGTTGGGGTATGTCAGGGTCTACGTCAAATGAACAGACCAAGTTTAAACTCTCAACTGGAGGAAGCAGTCCTGTATAAGGCATATTTCCTTTGGTATTAGTGGCCAACAGCCATCCAGGGATTGTTCTTGTATTAGATCCTCACTGAGTTGTGAAACCAAGACCTGCTGCTCAAGCACTCCAGCCTGGCCTCCTGCTGGCACAGCTCATGCTTTGCATACCCTTGCTTGCTTCTCCATTTGGCTTTGTGAGAGCGCTGTATCAGCCGAGGATGCAGACCTCCTCCCGTCCTCGGAAGAGATGGGGCTTTGGCATGACCTTACCAGAGCAGAGAGAGAGTCCCCGTGAGGGAGGACTCTTCTTCAGTGTCATTTGGGATGGATTTCAACTCTTTCAGAGACCTAGCAAGGGACAGGGGCCACTCCTAGCTTCATCTGTGTCTAAGCTGGAGGTTGAGCTGCCTGACCTGCTCCCTTCAGTTTTTGAAGCCAGGGAATCTTGGAGAACTTAAAACACATTAGTGGATGTTTGAATTACTTTCTGAGTAAAAACAGGGAAATCCCTTGAGAGAAAACCTGAGAGTAATGCTTGCAAGCTGAAGGGGCATCAAGTCACTTGTGATGCAACCCTGGTTTCCTCATTTGGGATAGGGATTACCCTATGCCAGAACTTTGCCTGGTCTCCCAAGGAAGTCAGAAGTCACAGTTGTCCCAGTCCTGCAGGGTACTTATCTGCGCTAGAGCTGACAATCTCCCTTCTCTGTTATTAAGGCTGAAGAAGAGTTAGTAAAGGCTCAGAAGGTCTTTGAAGAGATGAATGTTGATCTGCAGGAGGAGCTGCCTTCGCTATGGAATAGGTGAGTGCTGGAAGTTTTCTCAAGGGGTGGTTGGAAGGAAATGAAGACTCAAGCTCTTGTATCACTGTTCTCCTTAGTTTGAGCTGGGTGTCTGCTCTTGTTTTCTGGATCATCTCAGACAAATTAATTCTAGGATTCCCGCCAGACATGTTCACCCTGGGCTTTCTGTGCTTTGCTTCATGATCCTCACGAGAAACTCAATTTTACCACAAAGAGAAACTGTTTCTATGCTTCATCTGATTAATCCTTTTGTCCCACCAACTCTGCCCAACTTTCCTGGGCAGTGACCCAGCTTCTGCTGTGGACAGTAGACAGAGCAGGCTGTGGTTCACTAAGATTTTGGGTGTGGAGCTGGCTGGCTGGCAGGAACATCTGCAGCTGTGTATGTCAGCTGACTAGTTAAGGGAAAATGAGATGTCAGAAGGGTTTATACAGTCACCAGGGTTGGAGAGAGCCAGGAGGTGATATGCCTTGATCACTGTGTCTCACCATGCAAGATTGTGAGCACCCTGTGAAGCAGCAAGTTTATCACAGGAGGGAGGATGAGACAACAGGGTGCTCTGCTTTGGATGTCGCTTTCAGGTTTGGACCAACATTTAGCTTGGAGTATAAACTGGAGGACAGCAGAAGCTGATATATGGGGAGGGCACAGTGGAAGGCAGGCAAAATCCTCCTAGGGGTGTTCCAGTTTCTTATTTTTAAATGCAGTGATCACATCTGGGTTGGCAGTGCTGGTCTGTGGGTGATGAAGAGAGTGGGTTATGGCAGGGTGGGAAAGCAAAGTGCTGATTTGTTCCTTCACTTCCTTTTCCTCCCAGCCTGGGTCAGGACTTGCTGCTCAAAGCAGTGTGTAGGCCTGACTGAGAAAGGAGCTGTGAGGGGTGAGACATCTGGGTGGTTCCATGTGCAGAACAGTGATGCTGCTGGCCTTGGAGAGCATCTCCCTCCTGCTGTTGTTCCTCCAGATGGGTGCTGGTTACAGCACTCTGGCAGCTGGCAAGCTGGCTAGAGGAAGGAGAGTGGCAGGTAGCTGCTGGGATTTTAAGGTGTCACAGGTTGTTCATAGGCTCTTGTTCAGTTGATCCTTTTGCTTTCCTGGTTCTCTCTGTGCCTATCCTGTGTTTTCTTACTCTTCTGCCCCTGAAGCAAACAGTTCATGCTTTTTGCTTCTCCTGGAGCTGAGAGACTTCAGAGCAAATTAATATTTGTCCTCCTGCCAATTCTCCTAACTCTCCCTACACTCCATCTGTGTCACAGCCTCTATTCTTCTCATTTCCATCACCCTACCACTGGCTCTCTTAATTTCTTCTTTTCTTTTTTTTTATTTCTTTCCGCTCCCCCTCTACCCTGCACCTCCCTCTCCCTTTAGCCCAGCACATGTTCAGATCCTCTCCCACCTGGCCTTCTCCTCACCATGGACATGTTTGCCCCATACCTGGCCTTTGGTCCATCACCCCCTTCACTCTCCTCTGCTGCCCTTCTCTTCCAGCATGTACCAGACCTGACAGAGTAGAGTTTGAATGGGAATGGTGGCTGGGAAGTAGCAGAAGGGGCAGAATGGAAAGGTTTTGGGAGAGCATTGTGTCCATTACATTCTTCTGTCTCATTTTTCATTTGGCAGTCGTGTTGGTTTCTACGTCAACACATTCCAGAGTATAGCAGGCCTAGAAGAGAACTTCCATAAAGAAATGAGCAAGGTAAGGCAACTAACAACTTACTCTACTAATACACCCCTTCCTTACTGTTACTAAAAAACCAAACAAAACGCACAAACAAAAAACGACCCCAAACTGAAAAAAACAGCTGGAGAGAACAGCATTTGCCCTATATCAGAGAAAAATGTTAACCCTTATTTTTTTCTGAGCCGCTTGGGAGAAAGGCTGTCTGAGATAGTCATGTAAAGGGATGCAACACAGGGAAGAGACCACAGGACCATGCAGCAGTGGGGAGTTTGTGTCACTTGGCAGGACTTGTTTGCATATCTGCAGAGGGAAGGGAAGCAACTTGCAGGTCTGTCTCTTGCTGTCTTTTTTTAGTTTGTCTACATTAGATATGTAACCTGGGCACTCTCAGCATGGTATCTATTTTCCTCCTCCTCTGCCTGGCAGCAAGTTGCTGTGAACCCTCATCTGTATAGCTGTGGGTATGAAAACAGCAGGGAAACTGCCAATCTGCAAGTCAGCTGAAGACTGAGACCCACCTCACTCTGGTCCCTCAAAAAGGCACTGCCCATCAGTACCTCTCTGCTTTGGCTTTTTTCCTGCCCTGTGACCCAAAAGAAGGCATTTGAGTTCTTAGCATGGCCCTTGCGTGGGCTACCAGTTGGGCACGATTTGGGAATCACAGCAGTAAGCATGGTTGTAACCTGGTAGCAGCAGACCAGATCCTGGTGCTGTGTGTCAGTGCCCAGCAGAGACCTCAGGGAACAGTCTGTGGGAAAGCCTCCCATTGCCAATTTCATTTACAAATATGTTCTTGTTCTTTCACTTAAAATCTAGAGAAGTCTTGAATTTCTTAGGTCTGTATGCTGCTTCGAAGAGTTGTGCACCCTCTGTAAATGTTGCACTAATCTTGATGAATGACTGAGAGCTGGAGAACTCTTGAATTCCCTCCCCTCCCCAATGTCATCCTAACAATAAGACAGCCGCTAAGCAACAAGCAACATTACAGTCCTTCAATTCCAAGCAGTCAGGGGCCCTCTGCCTTGGTGTAATGCATCAATTTTGAGCCCTGCTGACATTTCATGGGGACCTTTTCCAATTAATAGCCTGCTTTTCCCCGCTGAGGGATGAACTGGTTGTTAAGAACAGGGAGGATTGTTATAATTACCAGTTTGTTGCTGTTAACTTACAGTCAGCAAAACATGGGAAAGATGCTTGTTACACATGAATTCTCTTCTTGCATCATGTCTTGGATTTTTCTTTCCTGAGGAGTTTTGTATGAGAGCAGGGATTTTGCTTTATTCCATAAGAACCATCTGTTTCTTATTACTGCTATAGCATCCGATTAACTGCTGGTGTTGCTGGCACGATGCCTCCAACATTGATTGCATTGGATCCCTCCTCCTACCAATGATAAATCTGGCATCTCGTCTTGTTTATGAATTGGATGCTTCAGAATAGGAGTGTCTGGAGTGAATATTACAGCCTTTGGTGCCAGGGAGAGTTTAACCCCTAATACTGAGTCTCTGCAAAGATATTGAGATGCCCAAACATAGATGGCCCAGGCAGCCTGTGAAGTCAAGGCCTGTTGGTGACTGGAAGTCCAGCTGCCTTTGGCTCCACAGTTGAAATAGCCATATCCCAAACCTTGATAAGCGGTCTGAGGAACAGCTTTGGCTACAAATCCAGAGTGAACCTTCAGTTGTAGCACATAGACCCTTAGGCAAACACTCTACCCCCTTCTGCAGTGGTACCTGGCAGCACACCAGTGAGGGCAGGTGATAGAGAAGCAGAGAGGATGATGTGTAAGGGAGACAGAGCATTCCCAAAAGGCATCAGCAGCTCTTCAACAGTTTGAGTACTCTAGCATTTTGTACTCCATGGAGGAGTGGAAACAGATGTAGAGCTGTCCTCTCTTGGGATAGCTGAGTATGTGCACATGTCCGGGCGCAAGCCTGTGCAGGCCAGCCCAGACTCTCTTCTGGCACTTGGGGTCTTTTCTCATTCTTTTTCTTTCTTTTGTATTTTGCAGTTGAACCAAAATCTCCATGATGTCCTGCTGGGTCTAGACAAGCAGTACTCAGGCAATGCCTTCCCCGTTAAAGCACAGCCCAGGTCAGTAACTGTGGGAGCAGTGTCTTTCCCTCACCAGGGGAGGAGGAATAGGGATTTCTCTACCAGGGGTATTGAAACCTCCATGTTGTCATCTGGGGAGTGATTTGACTGCTTTCATATAGCCAGCCAGTGCTCTCCTGAGACTCCCTAGAGCATGCCCAAGATTGCACTTGGGGTTGGGTGATGCAATGTAATACCTCTTACCTTTCTAGAATAGCATCTGGAGGCCTAAACATTGGTGTTGATAGAGACCTAAACTGATAGACCTAAACTAGGTGCTGATATCTAGGCAACTGAGTCTCAGCTCTGCTTTTTTTAAAGTCGAATTCCATGCACTGACATGTAATACTGAGCTGCCCTTCCTTCTGGGTCCAGTTGCTCAGCACCTGTCCTGTTCTTTCCCTCAAAAGCTTCCACCATGTATCTGCAGCTTGGGAGCTTGACCAAAAAGAGCACATTTGTTTCCCCAGCCTCTTCCTTGGCCCTCCAAACTTGGAACCACCTGTCTGCCAAAGTCTTATAGTCACTCCTATGTACCCAGCTGAGGTGTGTTTCCTCAGTGTGAGTTGTGGAATTAGTTGCATCCTCACTAATATGAGGCTTCCTGATCTCAGAGCACTTCTAATCTACATGTATACAAGGAGTGGGTGTCCTTCAGGCCTTTAGTTTTCTTTACTCAGTGGGGTCCAGTCCTGTATGGTTAAGTGCAAGTCTGCACATTCTCTAGCACTGAGAGGGGAGGGAGAGGTCCGACTCTGGATGAAGCTGTCTGGCTCCCATCCAAATGCGTGAGTGATGAAACAACGTCGAGCTCTGGCTTCCAGCTGCTGCTAATCCCACGTGCCATGTGAGCAGGAACACAGTCCAAGTCCTCAATTGGTGCATTGATGGAGGGAGGAGGTGAAGTCAGCATGAAGTAAGGGCAAACTGTGGTCTGAGTGCACTGATTTGAAAGGGCTAGATCAGCTGTTGAGACCTCTGTGCTCCCCTGTCTCTCCTCCCAGTTTAACCTCCTTTTGCAGTTGTGCATAGTCAACTTGTGTGTCTTGTTCCAGCTCTAAAGGAAGAGGATGTTTGAGTAGAATTTCACCCCTGAATTTTGGATTGCTAACACCAAATTTCCAAGATGCTAATAGGAGTGCTTCTTGCAAAAATAATATCTTCCCAAATTAGCATGTGGTGTCTGTTTATCATCACAACCCAACAAGACTGAAGCCTTGTGAGGAGGCTGTGGTGCCCAGCCTCTTGCTGCCATGTGCCATGTTGTCTCTGATAGCAGCATTCTACAGGGTCCTTGGAAGAGGGTGAAATAACAGGACAGATGAAGGCTGTAGCCATTGCTTTCTCCAGCTCTTTCCTTCTCCTTTTCTTCCTCAAGGAAGTGGTTGCAGGCTGCAGTGACAGTCTGGCCCAGACATGTTTGGTGGTGTTGTGGCATGAAGTTTTCTGGCCTGAAAGAACCTCCAGTGGATAAATTACCTGTCCTCACGATTTCCACTTCTACAAACTACTAGCTTCATCTGGGGCTGTAGTGGGTGTCTCAGCCACAGTTCTGTGCTCTGTGGCTGGCTACAAGATCCCATGGGCCTAAAAACTGAAAATGAGAGCACACACAGAGGTCCCTGTGTGGGTAGAAATCTGATTGCTGCTGCTTCATCACTTAGTCCCTGCATCTCGGCTGAGGTGCCAGACCTGCCCCAGAGTGGCTCTCTTCCTCCTGAGCATGGTGGAGCAGGGTCTTGTAGGAGGATATAGCAAAGGTTTGCCAGGATAGTAAATATGTTTTGCAGTGACCAGGAAATGCTGTGAGGCACTTCTTTCTCTCCTGCACATCTGGCCTCTCTCTGTGGTGCAGGGCTGGAGCAAGAGTGTGCAGGAGGAAATAGCCCCTTATTATTGCTTATTGTGGTTTGCAGCATGAGCAGATGCTTCCCTAAACTTTCTCTACTGGGAAGGGGATTGGAGATGGATACAATGGCAGGAAATGAATGAGGAGCTGTGAGAAGAGAGGCAATTATCTGTGCACATCACTATGGCATTCATGCAAGGCCCTACAGAAGTATTTCTGTATCTGATGCTGGCTGTGTAGCACGGTAGTACAGAGATGGGAACGTCAGATGTATGTTTGGGATTTGTTTCTGAATGAGTTTGAGCATTCCAGGCTCAGATGCCTAGAAGACCTAGGAGATCTGTAGTGTTATCCTAGTATGATCAAACTGGAAAAAAATGTAGTAGGAAAGCTGCTGATTAGGTTCCACCTATGAGACTGCACAGATCACATAAGTAAAGGGAAATGGGGATCTTGTTTCTTGTGTACCAGTATTTACAGGGGAGACTGAGGAGCTGTGATAATCTCTGGAAAAAAAGACATCTACAGTTCTCAGCTGGTCTATACAGTTTCCTTTTTATTCTTCTCCATGTGCACCCTGGCCCTATATTCCAAAGAGCAGGGAAAACAGTAGATTGCTCACATATATGTAGAACTTTGACAATCACATAAAGCCCTCTCCTGCCCTCTCCAAAGCAGGCCATAGCTTTCTAGGAACCAAGGGAAGTGTGCACGTGTTTCTGTGTGTGTGAGAGAGAGGAGATCTTGTCATCTTGATTACAGTGAGTTTTGTGGCACCAAGTGAATGGGTGCTCAGAAGTTGAATTTTTCCTTCCTGGTTTGACTGTGCCATTCTGTAACGGAAATGATTTGCGTGCCATCCTCAACAGAAAGAAAACTAAACTGTTCGCCAGGCTCAGGAAAAAGATGAGCAGGTACCGGTACGGAGAGCAGCATTTCGATACATGTTTGATTTAGTTCCTAAAGCTGGAGAGGCTGTTGCTGGACTCTAACAGCCTGGCACGTGTTAACCCTGTGATGGGAGAGGGGTCCTTTGCATGATATGATGTGTTCGTGGCCTGCTGGGTCCTGCCGAGATCTCTCTGTTTCTGGATAATCCCATTAACTGCTTGTGCACCTGGTATGAATCCTTGCTTCTTTTCCTATCTAAGAAGGCAGTGTGAAAGCTCAGACATTGTCTTTTCAGTTGCTTTTGTGTGACCAGAATTGTAGTGCTGGGGTTTCCATGGAAAATAAGGGCAATTCTAATGATTAACAACCAGTAGTTTTACCTAGTGGAGCTTGCCCTTTTAAACAAGTCTGAAATGCTGTGTTCTCATTCCCTGCGCTGCAAGAGAGGCAGGTCTTTAAAACCCAGAAGTCCTGTCCTATCTACTTGTTGCAGTTGGGAGTATGATGGGATGGGAGAAGGATGCTTCCAGCTTTGCTCTTTACTTGCTCTGTTCTTGAGGGTTCTCAATACCTTGCTCCATCCATTTAAAATTTTGTGCAGGGCTGAAGGAGAAGAAACCCTGTTGTCTTGTATAAAGACAACAAATGTCAGCATCTTGCCTTTCAAGACAGTGATGTCATTGAATAACTGGATAGCTACTATGCCTAGAGTTACCATAGCCAAGGTCAAGGACTCTGACAAGAACATGCTGTGGAGCAAAGTGGGAATTGCTGCAAATGGCATGGAAGCTTCCTCTGATTTTTTTTTTTTTTAGTCTTTATGTTGGTATTTTCTCCATGGGGTCCCTATCGGAAGAAAAAAAAAAAAAAAAAAATTAATAATGGTGAATAGGGATCCTTGCTTTTCTGATTTTGGCTTCCCACTGACTAGGGCAAGTCACACAACCCTTCTGTCTCTGCTATGCATCCTTTGTAAAGTGGGAGGCTGGAGGGTGGGGAATGGTAATTTCACAGGGAAGCTAATGGGAAAATCTTGATTTTATGTCCTCAAATGAAAAGTAGTGAAGGAATGTCTGTGTTACTATTCTGAGGTTTTTTGCTATAGGAAAAAGAGGATTCCCAGTAGTACTTCTCCGGATGTTTGTCCCTGGTCCTTGGTTTGGATCAGTGTTGTACCTGCACCAGGCAGGAGGTCAAGTATTTCCAGTCACTGAGAACAGATGGATGCTACAGCAGAGGGAGAGCTAGTAAACCTCATTTTGGTGAGCTCTAGCCACAACATCCTGCTGCTTTGACCTCATAAAAGTCCAACTGGCCCAGCAGTTAAGGTGCCTGACCTGGGCTGTGCTGGGGGTTTCTGCTGTCAGAGCAGTTGCTGGGGTCAGAGAAATGTGCAACCCCTGGTGAGGGGAAGAAGGGTCTGGGACTTGGTCACTCTTTGATCTGCAGCAAGAATATATGTTTATGCCACTGTATGTTTGGGTATGTAGGTGCTTCTTCCTTCTTTTTCCTGTCTCTCCCCCCCCCTTTTTTTTTTTTAAAAAAAAAAAAAAAAAAAAAGAAAAAAAGAGTAATTCAATAGCCTGCTTTGGTGCTAAAAAATAAAAGTTACTTTTGGCTAAAAAACCCTGTCTGAGCCTTAGCGGAGATGCCAACCTCTTTTTCTTTTTAACTGAAGAACTTGGCAGGAGGTCACTGGTCTGTTTTTACCATATTGGAAAGTAGGTTTCATCCTCTACCAGAGGATTGTTAGAATCACATGGGAACCTCATCTGCAGATGTTACTCTGCTCTTCTAGAACAGATGAGGTGGCCCCATGATGGATCTGGGAGCTCAGCAGCACTAAAAGAGGCTGGGGGATTTTGGCTTTCCCTTCAGCTTTAGTAACTGCATTAGACTCCATTCCCAGCTCTCTATTTGCAGAAGAAAGTTGACACCCCCTTCCCTTTGCTGCCTGATATTCCTGGATTTGGCATCACTTCCCAGTTGCTCATGGGAAGGAAAAAGAGAGCGCAATGACCTTGTTTTGACTTGTTTTTACTGTGGTGCTCACGTTTCGTCAGTGGGGACAGTACCCACACTCTTGCACTCTTTTCCCCTGTGTTTCCTGGAGCGAGCAGGCAGTTTGGAGATGGGACTTTGCGCTGTGTGGACAGTGTGTGCTCCCTGGGGACCTGTGAAAGACAGGATCCTGGTGACAGGCTTGCTTGATGCTGGTTGCACTGGCTAAATGCGTGCAAAGCAACAAGTGCAGGAATGAAGGTGCTGCTCAGGGGACTGGAAAAGGCTCGGCCAAAATTAGCACTGGCATTTTCCAAGGGGGATCAGCCAACACATCAAACAAGCTGTAAATAGTAGTGACTTAATGAAGGCTTTAGTGTGGGGCCCTCTCAGCCCTTGTACAATGAGGGGAAGAAACTGGGCTGCCTCTCATGTGGGAGCCTTTTACCAATGTATCTCCAAATTAAGTCACTGTTGGGCACCTAAAATAGGGCACTAAAAAGCTGTTCCATGGCCTTTTAAAAAATAAGCCTGAATTCCTTTCTCACTGCGGGAAATGGCCTCTTCAGGTCCCTGGAAGAAAAAGTCTACCCTTGTGTTGGTAGGCCAGTTGATAGTCCCAATATTTTCAATGTAGTCTGAGTGTTTGAGGAGTCTCAGCAGTCTGTCTATAGATTGCTGTCCCCCATCTTCTCCAAAGTGCTTTCAACTCCGGAAAAAGTAACATGTAATTTTTTTCCCCAGCTCTAGCATCAGAAGACATTTTCTTTTGTTTCCTGCTGTTCCCTGGTGACTCCCATTTAGAGTGGGACTTCCTTACTTTCATCCTCCAACCATTTCTACTTTTAATTTGTAGCACAACCGTACCAATCTTGCAGAATCCTTCACCCAACCTACTGTTTTGAAGGGATTTCTGGGGACCTCTGAGGAAGGACTCTGTAGGCATATCAGTCAAACTGAAGAGCTGCAGGGGTTGACATACATGTTCTTGTTCCTCCTCTTGCCTTTTTCTTCTTCCTTTCCCTCTTTTTTTCCCTTGGTGTGTGTGCCCCTGGTTGAGAGCTGCTGTCAGAGAATGTCATTGGGTTTGTTGCATTATGGTGGTGTGCTGCTAGCATCAGTGTCATCAGAAACATCTGACCTGCATGTGGACCTGAGAACAAGCGCTTTGACGGGAAATGTGCGTGTGGGGTGTGGATATGGGGAGAAAGTGGGTGGAATGGGTGAGGGTGAAGTGAATGAAGAGGGAATGGGGTGGGGAGCTTGAAAGCTGGAATGCTGAGCAGGGGGAGATGCTTGCTTGGAAGGGGAGGCTTGTTGAAGTGCCTTGCTGTGCCTTCCTCCTCTGTCCCCCTACTTGTGAGTGTTTAGGAATGAGGTCATCATGCATGTTAACCAATGGCCACCACACCTCGGGCATCCAAGTATGAGTGGGTGTACGTGTCTGGAGCTCTAGGTTCTCTTGGGACAGAGCAAAGAAATAATTGACTTGGTGTCCCTGCAGAATCAGATCTGCATTGCTCTAGTCATGGCTCTATGCTGGGATTTGTTGTCTCAAGTTGTAGGAAAAGATTTGTTCTTTCAGCCTCCCAAGGTCTTTAACTTCACAAGAACTTCAGCTTCATGAATGGAGGCAAATATCTCTCCCTGTAGATGAGGTTGCACAGCCCTTTTGCAATATTCTGTAATATTCTGTTTTCAATTGAGTATAGGTTTGCCAAACTGTAACCTCTTTGCTAAAATAGCTCCTACCAGTGTCTGTGCTTCTGCATGACTTGAGATGAATTGATTAGTTGCTTTTTGGGGAGCTGAATTTCAGCCAAGATGATTCAGCTGTTCCTGAGAATTAGGCTGGGAAAAGGGTTTTACCTTTATCCCTGTTGGAATGCTCTGTAACCAACTTTTTAGTAAACCTTTCATGATTCCATACGTTGAAGCACAGACTTGACACTTGGCCAGGGTGTGCCCTTAGGGAAAGCTGTGTGCCTATTTCCATTCCTTTGAAAAATCTGTTGAAATCTGACCACGTTATGAACCAACAAATGCCATTGACTTAGGCTCCTTGCATCTTAATTACCTGAAGAATCCCTCTTGACTGTGTGTCAGAAACTCCTAGAATAAGGACCAGCTGGAAAGGCAAGGGCAGGAGGGGTTCTTCATTGAAAACAGGGCTAGGGAGAGTTTCCATAATAGAAAAAAAATTATTAGTAGCCACTCACAGTTTCTTTGTTGCTTGGAACAGTCTGTGAAACCTCTGGCTACTTTGCCCCCCTTCCAGCTTGGCCAGTGTGTACCACACAGAGGAATATGATATTCTATGATTACAGCCTTAGTTCAGGTGTTGCAAATCTATTAGTCACAACCCATGCAAGTGTCAGTATGCCACCATGCAGCAAAATCCTTATCTGTACAATCTACAACTAAATGAGCTGCAGCAGAATTCCTTCCCCCATCTGCTTCCCCAGTATTAAAAGACTATGACTTAACGTCAGGCACTTATTTTAGAATCTAGCAGAATTAAGGATGCCCGATTGTTTTTTTTGTTTTCCTGTGTCTCAGGCAAAGTATATCTGTGCAGTAGGAATTTAGTGAGTAGCCTGCTGAACAGTAATGCTGCTGCATTGTGTTGGACTGCAAATGACTCAGCAAAGATGCTTCTCAGCAGCTTGTAGAGGCTTCAGGTATCTTTATTGTGTGTCTGCGCAGTGAAGCAAAGAGATAAGAGGCCCACTGATCTGTGCTGGTTGGCATAACTCCTCTTAGGCCTGGCTCAGACCTCTCTCTTTCTCCTCTCTCTATTCCTTTATTTCTCCACTTTCTTCAGTGACAGCACCCCAGCGAAAGCAAATAAAAGCCCCTCACCTCCACCAGATGGATCTCCCATCACCAGCCCTGAGACCAAGACTGTCAACCATGAGCTGGAACCGTCCACTTTGGAAGCACCCGGGGCAAGCATCCCAAAGTCACCATCTCAGGTAGTGTCCCCATGCCATTGATCATGTCTTTGCAGTATGACCGCTGATGACACAGGCTCTGAGAGTCAAGGACATCCATTGTTTGCTTTGTTGGACCTCTGCTTGCTACTGAGCACAGAGAATATGACATGATAATTGTTCTCCTTCACTGATTCCTGAAAGGTTCCTGAGAATGCAAGTTGCTCATTTGTCATCTATAGATCATATCAGGAAGAACTAAGTTGTTTCTGAATGCCTCTACAGGGGGAAGACCAGTAATACCTTTTGCTGTCCGGCACAGCCAGGAAGATCCAGGGAGGAGGGAGTTGTAACTAGGCGAGGAAGTTTGTTCTTTACATTCGAATTAACCTGTAGAATTCAGTGGTCCAGTTTCTTTTCAAGAACTTCGGTAACTGAGGAAAGTTCAAAGAAAAAAGTTTAATAGGGATAAGGAGAACATCTGTACTTTGAATGATATTTTACTTTAACCCCAAGATAAAATATTATGCTAAAAATAAAGGCTTTAGATTTTTATGCTATAAATTAGGTGGGTACCAGGAAGGAGACTATCTGTTATATGGGGTCTGATACCTTCCATGTGGCCTTTGCTAGTCCTTTCTTTACACAGGAGATACTCAGTGACATGTTTAAAATAGTAGATGTAACTCCTGCTACTCAGCATATCATATATGTTTTACTTTGGGATTTAAGGAAAATAACACATTTACTTCCTCTTCCCGTCTGAGTGGGGAAAAGATTAGTAGGGAAAAGTGGGAACTAGGCCAAATTTGTTTGGTGCCATTCCTTGGCATTTCAGTGGGACACTTGGGAGGAATCTTCCGGGAAGAATTAAAGCTGAGACGGGTTCTGACCAAACTGGTAAGAGAAAACCTGTAACTTCTGAAAAGAGATGGGTGAAACTCAGAACTTCCTTGCTGTTATATATAGCAATGTGATTCCAAATCCAGGCCTGTGGTGTAGGCTCTCTCCTGTTTCTGGACTGCTGCTCACAATATTTTTCTCTCCACTGCATTTTTGATTTTCAGGATTATCTAGGAACAAAAAGGAGATGTTTGTACATTGGATAAAGGGTCTTTTCCAGCCCTGTGAGATGTATGAGTGCCTGGCAGTGTCTTTTCAGGACTTCTCCAGAGTGGCTTCATCACTGCCCTGCCTAGGACTTTGGAGTAGCATATGTGTGTGGAGGAGGGAGGATAGTGCATCCAGAATTGCCTTCCCATTTTCTCAGAGATTGCCATAACTTGATTGAAATTTGGAACAAGAAATCATACAAATTTATTGAGCTGTTCACTTGCAGACTTCACTTACCCTGCCTGTGGACTTGTCTTGCTGAGTTTGGCTTCTTCCCGTTCATTTAAGTGGCACATATAAGCCGTGTTTTTGCCAGCCTGCAAGTGCATTTTCATTCACTTGCTGCCTTCCTGCCCACAGGAATGGGGCTGGAGGCACCTTTTGTCGAGCAAGCAGAATATTCCAGTGCAGCCCTGGCTGGAGCCTCAGATGGGCCGCAGGCAAGACTGAAATAGTATTTGCAGCTAATGCTGCCACCAGCTGGCAGCTCTTCCCCAATTTGTATGAAATTCATGCTCCCGGGCCTCACTACAGTGAAAAACGAACTCCACTCCCTATTCGTGCTAGGTGCTGAGAGATGGAGGGAAGTCAAGGGCAGGGGTTTCATACTCAGAGCCAAGCCTGTGTCTGTATGGATAAAGTCTAGAAACTAAGTATGTGCCAGCTTGCCAGTCAGCTGGAAAACACGAATGTCTACTCTTAGTAGTAGTCTCGACTACTACTAAAACAGTGGTCGCCTTTAATACTGAAGATGTGGGTAACTGAGTTGTTCTAGGGTCCTTCTAGGGAGGCTAAGGGCCTCATCCTCTGGGGGAGGATGGAGCGAAAAGCAACAAGCTAGTACAATTCTCTGGCCTCTTCCTCTGCAAACAATAAGCAAAGGCTGTGGAATGAAAGACAACAAAATAGGAGAGACCAAATAAATACTAAGTTTTGAACTGTTCCCTATGCCAAAAAAAGCTCTTTTACTGTGATTTAGTTCTCAAAAGCAGCTTATTTCTGTCTTTTGGAAGAAGCTCTCCGCACTGAGTAATTTGATGATGACACAGGACTTCAGGGGTCTGTGGAATTTCAAAGGTCAGACTTTTGCTCTCAGTTACATCACTGAAACATTGTAATGACACTTTTGAAATTGCTCAACTATGTTGAATTTAGACAGGTAAAACTGTGGGATCCACATCAGCAGAAAAATTGTAGAGGATTTGTTTTATTCTAGGTGATGAAGTTGTTTGTGAATTTCTAGGTATAGCCCAACATCAATATGCAGTCCTGTTGTCTTTGGAATGTGGTTTTAGACTGCTGGACACTGTGAAAGTGGTGGTTTCCCAAAACACTAATGCACTGGAAGAAAGGAGACCGACTATTTTAGAGAAATAAATAGCAGAAGAGTTGGGATCTTTTTGACTTCAGAGTTTGTAATTAGGTAATTGAGAATATCTTTTCCCTGAAATTTCTGGTCCCTTCTTGCAACTGTCAAGCAGGTGATTTTCAGGAAGGGATTGTTCTCAGGGAATATGGACGCACCACCTTCTGCCAACAGTGAAAAGTCAGAAGTGAACACACTACTTTCATTATTTCTCCCTGCCAGCTATTCAGTGGAAAATGTGTTTGCATACTCACTCACACTCTCTATAAAGTGTGTTAACCCAGTAGAAAACTGGGCATATCCTTAGCAGTCAGAATAAATGCCTTTGTAGAGCTCAGTTATATGCTGAAGGAGTGTGAACAGAGGACTAGGAATTGGGGATAGCTGTGTTTCATATCTGGGCCTGACACTGATGTACTGGGTGCCCATTGTCAGGTCTTGCTACCTTGGGATCCTAGGTATAATGAGAAAATCAAGTAACTGTAAAACATTACTGTAAATGGAAAGCATTGTTATTGCTGAGCATTGCTGTGGTGCTGGGAACTTGTATGGCTGCTTTGTTCCAACACAGCAGCAGCTCATCCAAGTTTTTGATTTGATCTGGAAATAATCACTGAGCACTGGGCACAGGAAGATGTGACAAGAATATGGGTGGGTTGATCTAGGGAGGATCTACCACAGCTTCCCGTGGGGTTCTGGATGCAGTGTCGGGCTGAGTCTTCTAGCATGATGGTGGGTATTAGGATGGGTTAGAGTTATGGGGTCAGACTTTGTTACGTATTCTCTGGGATCTCCATTTGGGAAACACAGCTTCATTAGTGTCAACGCTCATTGGTGAAACTGAGAGCAGAGTTGGGCCCACAGCAGTCATAGCTTCTCAGGAGTTTGAATTGTTCTTGCCTAAAGCTGAGAAGCAGTAAGATGGTATCAAAAGGTCCTTCAGACATTTCTTATGGTACACTGGTAACCTGTGCACCAGGGAACCAGTACTGGGCAGATCAGAGTCTGCTCTCATGGTCACCTACCCATAATAGGACAAACTGAGTCTGGTCTTTCATTCCCTTAGGTATGGTAAGTATGGCAAAAGGAGGCAGTACTGACCTGGTCTATTGAATTGTGTTCCCAGTAACTGATATGCTCCCCTTCCCAGTGGTTCTTTTGAAGGTTGCACATGCTTTAATTATGTATGCATGTCTTGTCAATGCATATTAATTGTGTTACGCTTCTCCTCTGCAGAGGGAAACTTGCCTACAGCTGAAGTGTAACTAATGATGCCAAACCTTCTCTGGAGGCGTGTGATTGTTTTTTTGTTTTATTTCAATTCAGCCCTTCAACCTCCCTTCCTCTCTCTTCAGATGGAGTTAATTGGACCCTGCTCTGTGCCTGTGGTTGTGATTTCCCTCACCTTCAGTTTTTGTGGCTAACCTGGTTCCTGTCTCTGGTTTTTTTGGGTGTCGCCGTCTGTGCTGTGGCTGTGTGCTCATTTGCATGCAGTTGAGGAAAGGGCCTCCGGTGCCTCCGCCTCCAAAAGTCACCCCCTCCAAGGAGATCAAGCAGGAGAACATCATCAGTCTGTTTGATGACAATTTTGTCCCTGAGATAAGTGTGACAACCCCTTCGCAGGTTAGCTGCTAATGCCCTGCCTTATATTTGTCTGCTTCTGAACTTTTTCTTTTGACCTCTTTTCTCTTTGGGGGTGTCAAGCCCTGAAACCTGGTCAGGTGAAGGATGAAGGCAAGGTCAGCATTGGAACTTAGAAGGCAGAGGGTTAGATAGGAGGCTAACTTAGAGGGGAGGGTGGCTAGAAGGCAGCTTTGACTAACATGTTGCCTTTGAGAGCTTTCATTCATAGAAGAAACAGGAGAAATGCAACTGGTGAAGATCCAGAAGGTAATCACTCCATCTGTTCAGCAGCAGTGCACATGGATTATGAGGGCTCCCCTCATATTCCATGATATGTTCTCTCCAGACTCATTGATCCTGGGTGTGAATGAAGCACATGTTTTCTGCTTGTGCACATCCCCAAGTGCTGAACCTGGCATCTGTGCCAGTTCTGGGAGGAGGTAGTTTTGTGTCTCTGTGCCTTCACACATGGGCTTTGTGGTTTAAAGCCCACACCTGCACAGGAAAGACCAATAGGAATTGCATAAAGTTCTCTTTGCAGAGAATAGGTGCCTCCAGTTTAGATGGGCAGGATTGTGCCTGCTGTGAATTCAGGACTGCTGACAGAGTCTGTCACTCTTCACCAGCAAGTGGTTCCCATCAAAATTTTTGTCATGTGGCACCTTCTGAAGCGCTGAAAAAAGAAAAACATTTTCAAATTATATATTTAGCTCTTCACTTTCATTTGATTTACATCACTGCAAGAGAGGATGTCCAGGTGGGGAATTCTGTGTTGGATCTGGGAAGATGTCAGTTCTTATGTATATAGGAGCCTGACCAGATTTCTGGCTGTATCATGAGATACCTGCTTTTTTTATATATATACGTATATATATATATTTTAATTTTTTTCCTAAATGCTTGTTGAAGCACAAATAATATTTTAATCACTACTCATCTGTGACTCATTCCCTAACTTTTCCTTGCATCATGCTGCTCCATTGCCTCTGGTTTGCCACCTTCCACCCAGCTGCTGAGGAGCAGAGGTGGAGTGGGGAGGGAAGTTGATGTCAGATATTGAATTGCAGCAGATAAAGCTTACAGAGCAGAGAGATGATTTGACAGCAGTGTTGGAAGGTGGGGACCACAGGCAGCTGAGCAACTCTTATCATTTTCTATGCTTCCTTCTCCTGTATCATAATGGACAGCTCTGTCTGCTCCATGGTTTGTATCATGTATTTCCATGTGAACGCCAGCCCTTAGTCAGGCGTACTCTTCTGCACCTGATCAGTGCTCCGACCCAGGATGGGATCTGCTGTGACTTTCAATCAGATGGGAGTTCTGAGGGAGGATGCTGATTGCCAGAACAATCTTCACTGAAGCACCCAACAGCCACTAGCATTCAGTGTGTTGCCAAGGGCCATTCCTATCAAATGTCTTAGCTCCAGTGAGCTGTCTTGTGAGAGATCTGGGTTAAAGGCAAGGGATGCTGGCCCTTGCATGTAAGTCTTGAATGGCAGGTAAGATTATTCCATGACTGAAGCCTTGTATGTCGCATTACCAAACAAAACTAAAGATCAGGGTTGGAGCCTCTCTGATGAGTAGCCTGGATGTGCTGAAGGAGCGTACTAGAATGACAGTTTGATTTTCCTTACTGGCCAGGGTTTATTATTGTGAGATTGGAGCGCTTGATTCCTTGACCTCATCCCTGTGGATTTCAGATATGTTAATAAGGGAGAGAAGAATTTGTAAGAAAATTGGAATAAGAGGAAACTAGAGGAGGTGAAAATGGTGGTGGTGTGGTTTGTATTCGGAGGACTGTCTCTTAAATGGTGTCTCTTTCTATACCAAATGGAGTTTTGCCATTGTGGGGCTACGATATAACTGTGGAGACCACCCTGCCACACTTTGTGTGTGTTGGAAAGGTAGCTGAAGCAGTTGGGTCAGTGAGCTGGGAGGTCAGTGGAAACAGGCAAGTCTTCCCAGAGAGAGCAGCTTCCTCTGACGTTGAGTAGAAGGAAGTGTATAAAACCAAAAGTGATAGTTCAGTTTTGAATACTAATGAGTCGTGTCCTGTGTAGTGACTGCTTCATTAATGTTGATGTGCTATTGCTGTCTTTAGGGAGCGTGTTAATCAGCCAAAGGGAGTTATTCTGCTGACTTTGAAGAGAGTAGCAAACCCCTTCAGTTTTATACTTTTTTAGAAGATTTATGTGTATATGTTTCTGGGATGTCCAGAAATGGAAACCATTAAAACCAGCTTTTTTTAGATTGGGGAGTGATTTAAATTGCTTAGGTTTAGTCTTAGATTTATCTTAGAAGGCAGGGGGGAATTGGAAGCTTTGGGGGTTAGCTCTGAGGTCTCTCAGACTTGCCTTCTAGCAGTTTGAGTGGTTTTCTGCCTGGATCTGTGTTCCTGAGATGAGTTGTATAGATGGCAGCTCTTATGTACGTGGCTGAGGGAGTCTGTCCTGGACCTTCAGTACAAAGGCAGATGGATGAGCTATGGGGAATCCCTTCATCATGGGAGAAGCCCTTCTGAGTCATCTGTAGCAGTGATCCTTTTGACCACAGCAGGTCAAGTGCTTACACCATGTCGGCTCATCTGGCCAGTTGGGAAGATAAATGATTCCTGTGGAAAAGGCTCAGGTTTGGTTTACAGTGGCACCTGTATGAACTGCCCTTGATTATAGGCACCAAGCAGTCAGGAGTCATGTCAGGTGTTTGCATTGCCACCATGTCTTCTGCGCTTGCAACCTTAGCTCCTGGATATCACATACCCTTCCTCTACTGTGCGTGCGTGTGTGTCTAATGCTCGTACTGCTTTTCTTCCTCACTGCTGCCAAGTTTGATGCCCCTGGGCCCTTCCAGGAGGGAGCCAGCCTATTGGATCTGGATTTTGATCCCATTAAACCAGATGCCACTGTGGGGAAGACCCCCACACCCGCCTCCCAGGTTGGTTCATATCACCATTCCTTCTCCCTTCATAACTGACTTGTGGTCAAGTGTAGTGTGACCTACACCTATGTGAATGATATGTGGGCCTGAGCTGTGGGTGGCTGGGCTGGGTGCCCAGACCTGCGCCTTGCAGATGGGCACCTTGGTCTTCTCTGCTGGATGTGTCAGTCCAGTGAGAATCAGGTGGCTATTACCCTGGCTACAGTCTGGCACTAGGGTGTTCATGGGATGCTTGTGCTTTGCTCTGATGATCTAGTGATTGACAACTATTCAACTTAATGTATGTCCCTCCCTCGATTCGCATTCTCTCTATGCTGTATGGATTTAAACTGTTACCGTGTGGATGGGAATTCAGCCTCAGTTCTGTGCTCCTGCTAGAAATTGCTCCTAAAGGGATTTTTAATGAATAGACACTCTGATCTGCAATTGCTTAAGGTGAATAAAGCTGTAGACAGATACTCAAGTAATGTGAAGCCCTCCTTTTTCTGGGTTTAACGTAGCCTTAGTTCTTAGTGAAGAAGTAGTTTACTCCCTGAGCATAGTGTTGTGGAGTGCAGTATCAAAAAAGGAAGATGCCTAATTCTGGTCTGTCCTGTACCTGGTCCTGTTCACTGCTGGAGGCAGGTGCACTGTGCTTCACTGTATGTCTAAATGGCTGGTGGCTTTGAAGTGCATTTTGAATTTGGCTGTTGTCCTCACTGAGGTGTTCCATGTCATATGAAATGGTAATTTTTTGCATGTGGTTGCCATTAAAATTTGTAATAAATGTAATTGGGATGTTTATAGTATTTATCTGGTATCATCATGTCAAGTAAGCCTGTATGTCACAGATTTTGTAGCCATAAGATCTCTCTTATTAGGGAGATCAAACATTAGGCACTTGATTTTTCTGACTTAGAATACTGTATCTGAAAGATGCTAATTATTATCATAGTTTGATACACACCCATATGACAAGCTACCACTTTCTGGAACTTTAAGTGAGCAGGTTGGCATTTCATGTCTGCTTGCTTGACAGAACAAGTTGCATGTCAGGATAAGCCTTTTAATTTATTTACTGGGATTTTTTTTTTTTCCTGAATCACCAGTCATAACTTGGATAATTCGGTATACTGGCATAGCATGATATGAGTATAAATTTGACTTCAAATAGAATTATTTTTTGCCCTTCCAGCAAGCAACAAATATTACACTGTTTTTAAAACTTCACAGCAATAGCATATTTGGTGTTCTAATGTATTTCTTATTAGGTTCAGAAGTCATTAAGAGTCTGAAATCCATGCTTTCTAATGGTAACCATATCACAAAACCTATCAAAACCCACCTAGTTTTCAAAGCAGTCAAATTTATTTCCTATATGGTAGGCGCTGTGGCAAAGGGGTTAAGAGATTTCACTACTGATCTAAAGACACCAGTTGAAGCTTTGTTATGAAATCATACTAACTATTGGGTGTGGATATATGAGAGCCTATTTAAGCCAGGTGGACCGCAAGTTTTTTTGTCTGGCTATGTGGTTTGCCACTGATAACTATATGGCTTGGCTGTCTCCTTTCACACCAGAGGTGGAAAAAACCCTTTACTCAACTGCCTTGGTACTTAAGTTTGAATATGCAGTGGGGATGGGTGTATAAATTCAGGTACTAAAAAAATAGTGTAAAAACATGCAGAGATAAGTGCTGTTGAATGTGTATGTCTGCTTCAGTCTGATCAGCATCTGTAATGTTTGTACTCACTGAAATAATCATATATAAACATGTTTATTTTTGTTGCTCTTTGACATGCTTAGTCTTTACCTTGGGATTTATGGGAGGTAAGAACTTCATATGGCTTTCATCTCTCATCATGTACTGTGCATGTGCCAGTGCCATCTCTGTGTGCATACCTATCTCCTTCATCTTTTTGTACACCCCAAACCAAAGTTGTTCCATGTGCTGCTGAACCCACTTCTGCATCTTCTATGAAGCCCCAGGGGCAGCCAAATGTTTGCAAATCAGGTCTGGCACTCTGAAACTCATGTCTTCACCAGTGCACATTGCCTTTCCCTGCTAATTTGCTCATCTGTCCTTTGGCATGATGCTGTGACGCTCTCCTCGAACTTAATCCCATAATGACATCATCCTTATCCTCTACTCACCCCTGTTTCCTAAACTCTGTACATCCTGTTTGTCTTGTGTGTGATGCATAAATGTCTCGGCTGCATCTTGTCTCTACCTGTTGTGCCTGTACCATTGGATGGGTAAACATATGTGTTTGGAATTATCTGTGGTCTTTGCTGTTTATTGACCACTGTTGCCAGAAGGGCTGATGTGAAATAGCTCAGCCTGTGTCTACACTGAAAGTTAAGTGCAGGCCCAAGACTTAGTTGGCATCTGCCTGAACCTCAGCTTTGGAGCCTGCTGACAAGGGAGACCCTAAATGTGCTCTGCATCTGAACCAAAGCCAGACCCTCATTTATGCCCTCTAGACAAGTGGGCCTGGGAAGGTCTCAGATTGCTGCAGATTAGCCCATTGGGAGATATTTCAAACACAGCTGCTTTGGAGTACCTCTGGACATACAGCCAGCAGTGTGGACAGAAAGCACTTGTTCTGGGTACTCATGCCTGCTACTTGAGCTGGCTATATCCCATGGTGTACATGTAAACACATGTCCTTGGCTTATGGTGGGGAATCGAGTTCTGCCAACCTTTCAGATTTCAAGAGCCAGATCACCACCTAGAGTCAGTACTTGGGAGGACATGGCCTAACCCTTGCTGAGAGCCTGGCCCAGGGACTCACTGTGGCCAGTGCTAGTCTTCATATGATCTTGGGTCACGTCAAGAAAGATGTTTTCCTTGTATGTTTTATCAGCCATCAGTGTTTAACATCTGCCATTCCCATGTATGTGCATTGTCAGTCTGTCTTAGTAAGAAAGAAAGGAAATCTGTGTTTTTGCAAGGAAGGTTCTCATGTCTTTCAGATGGATGGGTAGGGATGAGGTATGACCGTATCTGGCTGAGCTGTGCTTAGTCTGGCATGTAAAAAATGGTTTGGGCCATTTCTCCCATCCTGAAAACTGATCTCACCCAAAGGACAATTTAATCAACTGGGGAATGCTACTAGACAACATGTTCTTACCATACCATTTTTCACCTTGGCATATACTACATGGTTAAAGAGCAGAGCTCCCTATAGCTGGGGAATCCTCTTGCACTTCAAGTCTTCTGAATTGTTTCAGTTCTAATGTTGTTCTTAGCTGTTGATGAGAGGAGACTTGTGGCACGGTTACATAGTCTCGTATGCCATGAGGTTAACAACTGCATAGAAATTTGGTTGCAGTAAAACTTGCTTAGTTCTGCAGCTTGGAAAACTTGCATTTGGTGTGCATGAAGCTGCTGTTGGAATAAGTAGATCTTTCAAAACTGGCAACAGCAGTGAACAATTCTTCCTATTCTCCCTATAGGATTTTTCCATGACTGTAAATGCTTTTATAGGCCTTGGGATGCCTGCAGGTACATAAAATAGAAAAATAAGTAGCTGACATGAAAAAACCCTTTGTTGAAATCCAGGGGATTAATTTACATTCAGTTTCCCTGGCTATTAAATACTGGTTTTGCAAATTAGCTGGTTTTAAAAAAGGACCTCACATTAAGCTCTTTTTTACTTGTCCACGTAAAAACTATGCATCTGTCCCAGTTCCAGTTCCACTGAATCCAAATAAAAGGAGTGAATCTAATTAAACATGAGAAACCTTTGTAGTATTTCATGTGCATACATTTACCTTAACACTACCAAAGCTGCTGTGGGAAAACTCTGCAGTATGGGAACAGCTTTGCTGTCTATAATATCCTCTGGCAGTGTAGGCCTGTGGACATGGTGGTGGGGAGACATGAGCAAGGATGTGATAGAAGAGGAAAGCATGTGTTAAATGGCACAGTTGAAGCTGCTGAAGGTAAACTAATGGCTTTTTGTTAAACCAAGGATTTACTACTTTGTTATTGCTACTGTTAGTAGAAAATTACTTGCAGCATTGTGCCACTACATGGCTAGTAGCCAGATGGGTGTAGAGTTAAGGGTTGCCATGGTCATGGCTTTACACTGGTCTTTTGTAGTGTTGGGACTATGAGAATCACAATATCAAGGAATCTGGACAATGCCTGTTTTGAACATGGTTATATTCAGGGGTACGTGTGTTTACCAAATGTATGAGGCATGTAGGCATGCCAAAGCTGGTTTATTCATAGGTATTAAAAATGGGAAATCTCTGTATAGCAGTCTCTATTGTGCAAGTATAAAGTGGGTATCTGGTTAGATTCATCTGGCCGTGAAGACACTTGGACTGCAAATGAGACCCCTGAGATTCTTGTCAGGAGTCTTCCCAGGTGCTGCCTGCCCAGTCTCTCAAGGGGCTGATCTGCAGCACTGATGCTATTAGATGAAACTTGTCCTGCATTGTTGCAGTTTCTGGAAGGGGCAAATTTAATTTTGTGTTAAAATGGGGTTACCCTGACTTCAGGCAAGGGAGGATAAAGCTAGAACCACTGGAAGTGTATCAGAGGTGTTTAGTTGGTCTTTTGTTTTGCACAGAAGCTGCCGTCCCCAGGCTTCCTAAAACAGTCTCTGCCAGGCAGCGTTTTGTAGGCGATGCTGAAAATTTCTTCCTAATGGTAGTAGCTTTTGTGCAGTAAACTCCCCTCTCTACCAACACAAATATGTGCATGTGTGTACACACCATGCGGAATGTTCATAGCAAATTCTTAGTAATAGAATATTCACAGTAGAAACCAAATTCAGGACTCGGGGCCTATCCAAACTCAAGCTGGGTGACAGCACAGTTTTCAGTCAGCTTAGTTCAGTGCTAATGTTGTGTAGATGCTGGGTCCAGACTAAGTTCCATACCTGGACACATTATTACCATGCTTTTCGGTTTCTGGGAGTATTCAGAGGCTTAAATATTCCTTGATTCTTGGAAATAGCCTGTTGAGAGATCCTTGTGCCTTTGCATGTGAGCAGTGTTGTATTCACAAACAAATGGGCAATTTATATGTAATAATAGATACTATGCCTGTGTAAAGTAGGTCTGCGATTCAGATTGTGAAAAAAGGGCTGCACAGGATTTTTGGCGTTTCATCAGTTTCCTCTGGAGTACTGCCTGCTGCGTGGCTGGAGTGAGGGAATGCAAGTTTTACTGTGATTTCACTGGATTGCAGAGAAAGGGAGACAGAAACATAGCAAGACCCTGAGGTTTCTCACCTATTTGTCAGCAGATGGCATCAGTCAACAGCATAGAGCGCTTGGACAGTCTTGAGTTGCACTTTTCTGCATTACACTTATCTGTTACGGGTATAACTCTCCACCTGGATGACTTTTGTATTGCAGCCTGCAGAAGCAGCCCATGCAAGAGCTGAAGCAGCTGGATCAGAAGCAGCAGCTGGAGCTGAAGCAACTAAAAATGAAGCTGATGCAGGATCGGTAAGCACGTCAAGGGACTGTAGTCCCGTTTCTCTATCACATCCCTTTGTCATGCAGATGTGGGAGTCTGGACTAGGAAAACAGATGTGTGGCTGATTCGAAAAACACATCCCTGCCATCCCAACAGTTACAGTGCTCTTATTCAGGGGCCAGATTTAGCTGTTGCATTTCATCTGTGTAATGCTTAGGGAGAAGCTCTGCTGGAAGATCCACCAAAGAACTGTCCCTTCACCCATGTGGTGAAGAGATCCCAAAGCCCATCCTGTGTTAAACTTGCTTTGTCTACCAGATTCCTCCTTGCTTGCTATTTACCTACTCTGGGCTCTGCTGGTGTCCCCTGAATATCCAGGGTTCCTCTTTTTTTCCTGACACTGCCACGTTTTTAGGGGACTGGAGTAGGTCCCATCATACGGCTGCTTGGTTCCTATAGGCTGTCTCAGTTCAGTTCCACAAGGACTCTACAAGAAGCTGCCATGTTGTGACCACAGTGAATGGGAGATGCTGGGCATTATGGTTTGAGAAAAACTAAATCCTGTCTGCCCTTCTGCAGCCTTAAGCAAAGGAAGACAGTGGTTATCTCTCCTGCCTTCTCACTGCTGCCTCTGCTGTCCTTTGCAGTGTTTTTGTCACTGACTAGTGTGCTGGGAAAACCCACTGAAGCCATGGGTAGGGTTGGGATGTGGATCCTTCACGGTGGGTTTGGAGCTGCAATTTTGGATTCTCTTTCCTCAATGACTTTTTTTCTTTCCCTGACTGCTGCTGCCTACCAGAGCTCTCTGCCTGCTGTTGTTGTGGAAACTTTCCCTGCTACCGTCAATGGCACTGTGGAAGGAGGCACTTCATCTGAAAGAGCTGACATGCCCCCAGGTTTTCTGTTCAAGGTGAGTGCACGGTGGTGGGGGGCAGAGTTCCTGATGATTTTTTCCTGTAATGAATTAACTACTTTCGCTCAGCATGGCCGTGGGCTGTGCCACATTGAAAGGGAGAAAGGAGGTTGAACGAGAGATACAGCTTCCTCTCCAGTAGCCCAGTTTCATGCAGTTCCAGATGTTTCAAAGGACTGTATAAGAGCATTGGTGTCTAAATGTCTGGCTGTGCTGTGTAGCAAAACCCCTCCTTCTCTCTGCTGCAGTTATTTCTGTCTCTGATGGTGTGGTATAGTGTCAGTCACAGACTCTGGGTAGTAGCTAAGAAGTTGTGCTCTGAACTGGAAAGGTTAAACTTTGATACAAGTAGGAAGGGAAGAAGAGTTGGGAACACCAGTAGGTACCGAGGACTTAATGTTTGGGGAAATGAGAAAGCCAGGATGAACACAGAAAAATACAGGATTGGGCAGGTGGGTATTCTGAATATGCCAAAGACCACTTGCAGCTTGTTTCGAAGGAGTGGAGGAAGGATTGATTCTGGGTGAGAGTAGGCCACAAATTTAACATGCATAATGGAATATGGTAGCAAGACAGCACAGATGCATCATGCCCTGAAAGTGAGAGATGACTGTCTCCTGCTATAGGAATGCTTTTGTTCTGCTTTAGTCATATCCATGCATCTTTTTTTTTTCTGGGAGTTTTACCAAAAGCAGAAGAATGACAAAACCCTGAAGAACAGTAAGACTCATCACATTTAGGCTGGTTACAGACAGCATTATGGACGGTACTGCTCAAAGTGGATAGCTGTGGTTTGAAGTAGAAAAGCTGTAATGCAGATGTTGATATGAATTAGACAGAATACCTAAGAGAAAACTTGTCAGGATACAATCACTCGAAGATTCAAACTGATACTCTTCCCTATGTTTCCTCTCTGCTGCAAAAAGAGTACAGGGCACCCTTTGAGTGAATACATGCTTTCTACCCTGTGAGGTTTTTAGGCCCAAACCATGGGAATTTAACCCTCCTAAGGAAGGATGGGGAAGTGCACAACAAGTTGAATGAGACTCACCAGGATGCCCTTGTGGCAAAGGCGAGCTGCCTGCCAGGCTGTATGAAAAAGCATGTAGCCATTTGATTAAGGGAAGTGGTTATTCCCATACATGTGGCATTTGTGATCCAGGCTTGACCTGCCTGGAGCAGCAGGTTGGATCAGATGGCCTCCAAAGGTGCCTTCCAACCTGAATCATCCAGTGAATCAATGAAGTGGAAAGCCTTGTCACCCATTACAGAGCTGGGTGAGAGAGTGCTGGCCTCACCCAAGCTCTGCTCTCCTCTCCCCATAGGTCCAGGCCATGCATGATTACACGGCCACTGACAGTGATGAGCTGCAGCTGAAGGCTGGGGATGTGGTGCTTGTGATTCCATTTGAGAACCCTGAGGAGCAGGTAAGTAGGGAAGACAGGATGTGATCCTGGGCCAGGAAGAGCCGAGGGGATTTCCAGAGCTGCTTCTTCCTCCACTAACAGTCAGCTGGCTGGATGCAGAGCCATCAGTTTGTGGCTGGGAGCTGGTGGGACAGCCGGTTGTCCTTGAGCTTGAGATTGGCTTCCTGCAACAAAGGGGAGGACTCTGCTTGTGACTGGAAAGTAGAGACATTATCCCGCATAAAGCATGTGAAATAGCCATGGCTTCCTGTCCCTGTCAGGGCACTTGAGCCAATACAATGGCTTGATCAGGGAGCCCAACAGAGCCCATACTTTGCCTCTGCAGTGCTCCTAAACTTGATGCACATTCCCTGTGACCACTGCAGTGCAGGCTGTGGCACTGGCAGGAGTGACCCTCATCTTATGATGATATTTTCTCCCTTTTTGAGAAATGCTGGAGCTCTGAGAAAGTAGCTTGCCGTGGATGATGTCTTGCACTTAAGCATAGCTACAATGGCTATTTCCAAAAGACAATGTTTGGTCAGGAGATGGCAGCAGAACCAAAGCTGAAGCAGGTTGCTCAGCCCAGAGAACAGTCTTACTCTTCATCTCCAACCTGAATTTAATTGGCAATGTTTTTCTTTAATCTGATCTATCTCTAGAAGCCTTGAGTAAATCCTCACTTGCTGTGTTTGAGGGCTTCCAGCTGATAAAGTCTGCAGCAGTTTTACTACTTTGGATGAGGCAGGTGGCGATTTTATAAATTCATGCTCACACCTCCAGGTTTTTGTTTGGAAAAGGAAGGGAATTCTCCAAATCGAGTCGGTTGTCACCAGCTCTTTGGGTTTGGGCAAGTCCAGACAAGACCTGGAGATTCCACAAGGGATAAAGGGAAGGTGTAGTTCACTGGCCACAGAAGATGTGGATCCTCTTTGTGGCTCAGCTGTTGACTTTGTGAATTATGGAGGCAGATCTTGCTGCTGCTTGTGAAATGGGGAGGTATAATGTGGTGACAGCTCCCTCAGAGCTAGGTGTTCTGGGAGGAAAGGTTTTATGGGGAAGAGGCAGTGATTCCTTCTGGAGACAAGACTTCACTGAGTGGGACTGCCCTGCACAAGCATTTGTGAGCATTTCTTTCTCAGAAAGCTTTCTGGATGGGAAATGAGTGGCAGCTCCCCTAGTTTCTGTGGTGTGAGATGGCATTTGTGGAGCACAGTTTTTCAATGCCCTGTGTTTGCACTCTAGCTGGATGTGGGTGCAACAGCCATGAACTCGAGACTCTCCAAGCTGCAGAGGGTGAGCTCTGAGTGTTGCTAACATGATGCTGTAGCTGCACTGAAGCCCTCTAACCCTCCTACAGTGTATCCTGTGCTACAGCTCATTTCCCTAACCTTGACCAAACCCAGCCAAAAAACATTGGCTCTTAACATGTGCATGAACTGTGCACGTGAGTGGAGGAAGCTTAGGATAATAGACTGTGATCCATGTCCCCATCTTGCAGCTTAGGTGTCAGTTTGTGGGTACATCAGCCAGGCTTGGATTCATCTCTCTTGACAGAAGAAAGGGTTGAGAGCAGTAATGCTTCTAAGCTGGCACTTGAAGTGACATGGTTCAAAATTGGCAAGGGTCAATCTGGGTCCTCCTGTCTAATCCCTGTAGCTGAGGAGGCCCTTCGTAGCAGGATGCAGTGGGAGTGATGCATGCGGTATGGCACAGACGCTATGTGCAAATGGATGAGCTTTTGTGCTTGCAGTGCTGTGAGCTGGAAGCTGCCTTCCAGACACTTGGGCCCAGCATCTTCTGCCTAGTCGTTTGTCTTCCTGATTTATGGCATGTCAGTCCTTCCACAGCCCCTGCAGCTGGCTGCTGCAGATGGGCTCCTGTCTCATGCCATTCCCATGACATCCCCTGAATGCTCAAATCTAAGGCAGCAACGGGGGCTGACTGAGCCTGCAGGCACCCAGTACAGCCTGCAAGGAGCAGGGAACTCAAATACAATGGCTGGTCTGAGCTGCTGCCACATGAAATGTGCAGGAAACAGGACAAGAGGGCAGAAGCTGCAAACTGGCAGTGGAAAGCAGTACATGCCCCATGGATCACCCCTCGTGAGGGCTGCATTACTCCTGCACTGTGCAGATATGTTTTAAAGAACATGTTTCAAGGAAGGCATTACTTGGTCTTAGACAAATACCCATGTAACTTCTGTCAGTTCCAGAAAAGCAGAAGTGTCAGAACAACTGTGTGAACCACAAGCACTAATGCCTCATTTCACCACATTTTAGAGCATCTGGTTGCCTGAGGACTTCTGCCCTGGCAGGTTATGTAGTTGAATGTGATAACTTGTCTCTAAATGAGCCTGGTGCATGCTTTGCCCAGAGGAGTGGATGCAGAGCAGGCTGTTGAGTTTGGAGGCAGTGGTGCCCTGTGCGGTGTGCTCACCTCATGCTGCAGTCTTAACCAGAAGGCTGCCCCACTGCCAGTGACTCACGTGAGTGGGTATATTTGCATGCTGAAGGGGTGCTTCCATGCTCGCAGCTCTAAGGCATGCAGAGAGTACAGTGGTTGCACACCCAGTACAGCCTTCCCACCTTCAATATCTTGTCTTTCTCAAGTGCTTCAGGCAGAGCAGAAATCTTGATGCTAGACACCCTCCAGTCAGAGGGTGGGAAGTCTGGTTCTCCTCCTGAGAAGCTTCTACCAAGCAGGACTCCATTTGCTTCAGTAAAAATTCATCCCTCTTTATAGATGTATAGGTTTGGTGGCTACGGAGGACCACTATGAGAGACCTTGAGTCTTACATCGTGCGTAGCACAAGTTTGAGAGTTTTGCCAACCTCACCTTGCATCAAGCCCAACAGACTGCTTGGGCTTTGAGAAGGTGGGTTGAGCTCCTCAGCTCCCAACTCTCATAGACCAGAATTTCAGCATAGCAAACAAGACTCATTTTGCCTATGCTGTCTCTATAAAATGCTAATCATCTAGGTGCTCTGGCTGGAGCAGGGGATGAGCACCTCCAGGGAATGATTCATCCTTTCCAAAGACCTGTGCCTAAGATAAATTGGATGAATTGCACTGTGGAGGTGCCTGTCTCTTCTATGACTATGGAGAATGCTAGACTCCTCATGTTTAGATTGAAAGGTGAGATATGTGATTCTTGTCCTGTAGCTCTACAAACTTTCTTTGGCAGAATTTCTCCTGCTTCAGTGGGGGTAAATTGTGACATGTTTTTATTACACTTGCTAATTGTTTACAATTTCACTGCCTCTAGACACTCTGGGTCAGATAGGAGTTTTGGTACTGACTCTGGTGGGATGTAGCCTTCTCCCTGTTTAAAAGGGAGCAAAAGCATTTTTATCTTCTCCCCCATCATCTTCCTGGATTGTCTCCAAGCCAGATATGAGCATGGCTTTGATAATGTCTTGACACCTCCTTGGCCTGCACTCTCTAAAAAAACCTCCCTGCTCACATCTATCCCTCAGCATCTGATCTCTGTCTTCTCCTCCAGGACGAAGGATGGCTGATGGGCGTGAAGGAGTCCGACTGGATCCAGCATAAGGAACTTGACCAATGCCGAGGGGTTTTCCCAGAGAATTTCACAGAGCGAGTGCAGTGAAAGCCCAAGCCCCCCAGCTGCATTTCTGCTGGAAGAAAGCAAGTTTTCTGGTAGATAATTGGAAAAGAACAGCAAAATGAAGCGAAGAGAGAATTTTAAAGGAACAGAAGTCTGCGAAAACAGTCAATTTAAAGGGTGTGTTCTCAAAGGATGAGGTTTCAGAAGTAAATTGAAATTCGAAGTGTTACCAAAATATATATGTATTAATAATAAGGCAAGTCAAATACCCTCTCCCCCCTTTGGTTTTAACAGCATTTGGATTCAGAGGACTGATGCAGAAGCAACTCAGTGTAGTTCTCTAAATACTGCATTGACTGAATTGGCGAGATAGTCTGATCCCTGGAAAGGCAGTATTTGTCTAATAGCTTGAGAGTAGAAGCTGCATTTGCTCTTGGGTGGGTTCATCTGTTTTGTCTTGAAGGTGGCTTGCATGGCAACCATAAAAATTCAGCCTTCCCTATGTGTTCAACCTGAAATAGGCCAAATTTTCTGTTATGCTGTTTAAAAAAAAAAAAACAACTTAGTGTATAGTGTTCACCAATACAGTGTGTGTGTGTGTATTTTATTTTCTTCCTTTAAAACAATGTTACACAAACTGTGATTTTGTACATGTAAAGTTAAAAGAAACTATATGGAAAGGGCATGGAGAAGGTGAAGTGTGTGAAGCTGTGCTCAGTCCAAAGTTCTTTTGAATGCAGACACCTATATTCTCGCAGTAGTATTGGCCTGTGAAATGCTAAGGGGAGTGGACAAATTCAAGAGGTGAAACAAGACAAAACAAGCAGATGATATTTAGATGGCTCTGCAGTTTGGGAGAGGGAATTCTCTGCCCTCAAAATCCTGTAGGTGGTTTCAGAAAAGCTTAATTTGTGTAGATGGAAGGTAGCTCTAAAATCTGAGTGGTTAGAAAATCTGCTTTTAAAGAAAGAGATAAAGGAAGAATTGTTTGTTGTTTTTTTTTTCCTGAAAGAATGTCTAAGGAAAAACACTGAGGAAAAACCAATTTGCTTTCTGTGTTTTTAATTGGCATTGTTATTCGTGGAATTGTATTTCTTATTTTCCTTTGAAGACTTCTGTAAGTGAAATATTGTTAGATCAGCTTTATCCAGTGCTGTGCTGGTGATCAAGTTAACCTCTACAAAAACTGGACTTTTGAAATTTTGAAATATTTAAAATGGATGCATGACTTCATGATATTTTAATGCATTAGAAAGGAAGGCAAGAATATCCAAGTGTCAGTGTCAAGAAGACACTCTGCAGTCTAATACTGATGCTGAGACCTTTCATATGCCTTTTCTTTGTTCCTGTTTGTTTTTGAGTTTTGGTTTTTAGTTTAAACAAGCAGATGATAAGGCTGTTTCAAAGTGCATATTACACTTGTTAAAATAAGCTGGTCTGACCCTCCAAGACTCTAAAGTCCCACAAAGGTACTTTAAACTTTACTTGAATACTGATGCAGCTGGCAAGCAGGTCGGGCTATTAGAATTTTTTTATGGCTTTCCCCCCCTACCACCTCCCTCCCTGATCTTTTTGCCGTGAAGGGATTTTTAACAGTGAGGTTCCCTCCTGCTGTAAAGGGACAGGATCATTCTCTGAAATAATCTTCCTAACTGTTAGGAGCTGGCTTTTGTCAAAGATGCATGGAATGCTGACACACACTACTGAAGGGTTCCACCTTTTCCAATCGTTTTTGATTATTTGTATGACAACAGAAAAAACATTGTAGGGCAAAAGTGGATATTTTTTTAAATTTTAGTTCAGAGGGATGGATTACTTTGATTAGAAAATATATTCTTACAAATGCAAAAACTGCTGGAGTTTCCTCCTGTTTGCCATGTGAGAGATAATCTGTGCTAGTTATTTACAGCAATGTAACAACCATCAAAATCTGTTCTATATACCCAAATCCCTTCTCCTTTTTTTTTTTTTTTTTTTTTTTAAATGAACATGCAGGAATTTCTATTTTACATCACTGTTACAAAAGCCAATAGTATTTAGGAGTAACTGCTCACAATACAGAAGGACTGGACTCCGCAAGTTATAGTATGGTGAGCTGTTGCTTTAGAATACTGCCCTGTTTGATTTTTTTCTTTCTTTCTCTTTTGTGGGGTTGTCTTTATTATTACTCTTTTTTTCTCCCCAAAATATCTATTTTTATGCATTTGTGACTCCCATTACTCCTTTAAAGAATATTGATAGAAAAAAAAATATACATTTAAATATACATAGAAATATATATTAAAAAGCAGGTTGATCCAATTAACATAATGCTGTCATCTTAAAATGTTTATTTTTATGCAAAACCTGTGGATTATTATTTTTTTTTAAAAAGAGAAGATTCGAAGTACCAGAGCTGTGATTTTTTTGTCTTGCAAGTAATTGTTCTAGAGCATTTAGAAAGCTGTGCTGATACCTAATTTATTGTGGGGTTTTTTGCTGTTTTTGTTGTTGTCTTCTGCTGTGTTTGAACCAGATGACTGTCCCAACAAAGATCCTTGTAAGGCCTTTTCATTTTATTGAGCTTGCAAAGCAACTATCCAGTACTGTATTGTCCCTGCAGAAGTGGTAACACTCTGCAAAAAAGGGATGTTGTTTTCAGGTCATATGAGTGATGCTCAAATATTGCTAGTGGGGAGTATGTTGTGTGTCTCTCCATTTGCTTCCCCCCAACCCCCAAAGCCCTTTCTTAGAGCAGGTAGGATGGGTTACCTGGGTCTTGCATTGCTTGCAAATAAGTGGTGTCAGCACATCTCAGATTCTGAAAATGCAGGATTTGTGGGACCCACAGTTTATGAATTGCCTTATATGAGAGTAGGATGGCATAGCAGGAAGCTTGTAGGTGGCAGTATTTTTTGGAGCCAGGAGATCTCTTTATTTCCTGGGCCATGTTCAGCCCCTTGTTAACAACCACAACTCCTTCCATTTTCAGTATTTTTACATCTGCTAAAATACCTTGATTCTGGTTGGTATTACCTGGCGAAGCAAATTTAGCATTTTCTTTGGCTTAGAACTGATTCAAATAGAAAGAGGGACAGTAAACTCCCAAGTAGGCTGTGCCCACCGTGATTTTTTTCAGTTTGCAGGCTGAACTGAAAAGAGTTGTAAGGGTGACCTGAGACAGTTGTTTTTCTCAGTGGAATGAAAAAGGAAAAATCAAACCATTAAAAAAAAAAAATCATTTTAAACCAAAACAAAGCATTCATTTGTAGGGCTGCTTTTTCACTTTTTAAAAAAACATTTTGACTTGGGCTATAACAAGTTGCTTTAAAGCAAAAATGTGAAACTCTGTTTTGAAAATGCTGAAAGAGAATGTTTTAATGTCTTTTTGCCTTTGCCTTTTTTCTTAACCTGATGACTGGTTTCAGTTAACCCTAAACTGTGTTTTTTGGTGAATACATTATCCACTGAAGAGACCCCAAAGAAGCCTATTGTCCGGTTCTGCAAGGTACTGACAGGGACGCTGGCCACATTTCAGGCATTACCTGGTATCTGGTCCAGCAAAACTGCTGTTTTCCCATCTAATAATCTTCATTGTTTTACTGGGTGAACAATAAAAGCATCTCTGATCCCGTGCCATTGACTGGTTTTGTAGCCTGGCTTAGACTGATAGACCAAGAATGTCTTTCTCAGTTTGGTCACAGAGTTATGACTATAAATTTATAATGCTACTCCAATTTGAGCCTAATCCCATTGTGCAGTGGGAATTATCATTTACCTAACTGGTAAGAAAGAAACAAGACATTGCTTTTTCTCCCCTTTTCTATCTTAGCAGAGTCAGTAATACGTCTTTATTAGGTAGAATCAGGGAAAGGTCCCAGGGTAAAGATGAATGCGTTGTTCCAGGAGAGACTTCTTTCCATGTGCTACTTTCCATGGGCATTTCTCAACTGTCTGCTTTTACCACCTTTATGTTTCTTGGCTGTGAAGGTGATGCAGTAAAAGGGATTGTGCAGGCTTCATTCCAGCTGCTCAGAGCTAGTCCTGCTTTGTGATCTTTTTGCCACAATCCTTGAAGCTTTGTTCACTGTTGCAGAACCCTTTCCTGTCCCACTATCCGAAGACACAGTGGCCAAGGCAAACACTCCCAAGTCAAAGAGGTGTCTCTCTCTTATGACCTGGAGCATCTGTGAGGGCTCCATATTCTGCCTGGAATTGGGATGTCAGCTCAGTTGAGTTTTGCAACAGCCTGTACAATGGAAAAGGCCTAAGGCTAAGGAGATGCTGGGGGAGGACAGCAGTATGATACATTATCTTTCATTTTGGGTTGATGTGCTGACTGCTTTACCTCTTGGTTCCAGGGAGGTCCAAAACCTCTTTTTTTAGGACTGAGAACAAAATGTGAGTGGTCAAGATCTGTATGGTCAATATGGCAACAGGTGTCTCTCTCCTGCAAATGACACTGATTTCAGAGCTTCCTTTTTCCTGCTCTGTGCCAGACAGATTGAATGCTCTTTGCCACTACTGTAGATGTTTTGGATACTGTGCAGTCTCTACCTTAAAACAGTGAACGTCCTTTGCTGAAGGATGCAGAGGTGTCTCTCTCAGCCCATTCTAGGAAGAGCTACTGATCTTCCACAAACAACACCTGACTGCTTCTAACACAGTAGCCTCTGAGTTCAGTAGCCTCTGTGTCTTTCAGCATCTGACCCCACTCTCCAGCTCCTTCCATGCTCGAGGATGAGATGACGGTAGCGTATGGCACTTCCCACCAGCCTGAAATGCACAAACGTGTCCACCAGCAAATTCTACATAACGCAGCTTGATAATGCTGGTATGAGGAAAACAAACAACAGCTTTTCTTCTCTAGGCTGCCAGAGGGAAGCTATTCCTTGCCACACAGGTACCATCCCACCTGGCACTGGTGCAGACACTTCTCTGGTTGCACGCTTTAGTTTAGACATTTCTGAGTAGCAGACTTCTGATGGAAAGGGGTCCTGTGTGGTGCCCAGAGCTGGATTGTGCCACCAGCCCTTGTGAAGTTGGGGTCCTGTAGCTGGCACACGGGGGCTGAGAATTAGAAGGCCATTTCAGAAATTTCATTTATAAAACGAGATGGAGAAGCTACAGCTGTGAAGACTGGTCTGTATGAACTTGTATTTTGATGTGTCTTATGGCTACAACTCCTTCACCTGTTCTCACAGCATATTCTGCTAATCCTGTTCCTAGTCCACATTTCATGTAGATGGTCCCTACTTGAAACTTGCCAGATGCAGTCCTGGGCTTATTGCTTCTCTTTTTAACTGAATCAAATGACAACGACTTTGGCAATGTATTGGCAATCTCTGTTCCTTCTGTTAATTCAGTCTCTGAGTTTAACCACAGTGACCTGAGAAATGTTTGGGTTTTGAGTGTTTTTTTTAATTATTTTAATTTTTGTTTTGTTTAAACAAAGCTGAACAATTCCCATTGTATTCAGAGCTGTGACGCCCAGTTCCAGTGACAAGTACTAGATGGATTTGTCCCATTTTGTTTCTTGGCAATGTTCAGAAATATAATTTGTGTCATCCTAAGTCCTGCGTCAGTTTCTCTGTTATTTTTTACCGCCTTTATATTAAGAAACTGAAACAATTAAGGACCTCTTTCTTCTCAAAGAGGTGAGTAACTTCAAAGAAGCTTGGTTTGTCCAGGCACCATCAACACTGGTCTTACAAACACATGGGATGGAGAGGGCAATGCTGGTCCTTCCTTGAACAAGTAGAACAGCAGAATAAACTCTTCTAGCTGCTGTCTCTGTCCGGTCTGTTGTGAGGACCTGACACCATGTGAATGCAATGTATGGAAGGATTTGAGACCTTTGCTTTTTAATAGCTACTAACCCCAACGTGATATGATCTACATCCTTTAAGGCAAGTTTGTTGATGGGAGTATGACACTTCATGGGCACTATGCACCCTCTGGCCAAATGTCTCTGGCTCCCTTTGGCTTGTTGGAACACTTGTGCGAGCCCATAGGTTTCAGGCAGTCTTTGGGGTCTGCTCTTTGATGGGGTGTTTTCTATAGAAAGGCAATGTTTCTGCCCCTCAACTAGAGTGATTTGGGACCCATGAGAGATGGGGTTAGGGGGATTCACAATTCATAGCTGGCTGACTTGGGGCCACCCCTGTGGATGCTTTATTCCAGATAGGCTCGGTGCAGCTGCATGCAGGACGCAGTGTGTAAATAGCAAGTGCTGGACAGAGGTTGGAATATGATCTGATGCAAATATGCACCAATTAGCACTTTGATGGATGGACTGCCAGAATCCTTTGCTTTAGCATGCGGGTGTGCAAGCCTCAGAGCCGGTGAGGGGAGCTGGCCAGACTGTACTTGCACAGTTCCTTCATTTCCAGACAGCTCAGAGGGTTTAGTACCTTTTAGCATCTTACCTCTGTGGCACTGGATGGACCTGAATCAAATCTTGCGGCGGAGGGAGGGGAAGAGGCAGGCTGTGGCCCTGAAACTATTGCTGCAGTTGGTGACTCAGGCTTTGCCTTGGCTTGGCATGATGGCTTCTGCCAGAGCTGGGCCAGCTCTGACGGGGCTGGGAGCTTGCAGGGCAGGAGCAAAATTTGGAGGTGTGGGGGCTCTGTGCATGCCTTCTATTTGCCCTTCCTCATGCAATTTCATTCCTATCACCCAGAAAGATAAAGAGAACAGGGGAGGGGAGAAGGTGGCCGAGGGGGAGCAGTATGCATAGTTCATTGTCGGCCACCTCTGCTCAGCTGCATAATTCATTCCCAGTGATGCCATCTTGCTCCAAACAAGTGGAGCTTGGGCTCATTGGCCATGTGCAGGCTGTGGCCGTGTGAGCCCTGGCAGCATGTTTGGAGCAGAAACAGGCTCATGGACTGTTAGATCTGGCCCTGAGAGCTCTCACCATGTTGCAGGGACAGCTGGGCTTTGCTCCGGGAATGCAGTGGGAGAAGGAAACCTCTACAGATAGAGAAGGCACACATGGTAGTAGATGAAGCCAGGGTGCCTGGGAAGTGGGCAAGGCTGCAGGGGACTGGCACTGACTGGTGTCAGTCGCCCCACAGCATCCCTGTGAAAAGTGAGAAGTTGGTACTAGGGTTGTGCTTGAGCGGCAGCCCACGCTGCCTGGGAGACCCAGTGGCAGGGAGTTTGAGCTCCAGACTAGAGATGCGAGTCACTCTAACCCAAGGAGTAGATGAGAGTTTGGGGCAGCTCTCAGCAATTTCTCCTGTTTGCTGGCTGGGTGAAACTGATGCCTTTTACAGAGCAGGATTGCTGCTTCAGCAGGTGGAGGAGCCTCTGCTGCCCGTCTGCTGCACGGCCCAATCCACAGAGCCATTAATAATGGTGCAGGAACAGGAATCCAGCAAGTGCCCATGATTAATTAGCTCATCACAGGCAGTTAATGGCCAGCCTGCTCTCCTTGGCCCCGTGGTGCAAGTAATGGACTAGGCATCACTTCTCACTGGCCAAGGTGCAGCCCTCTGCCAGGAGCGATGTGCAGAATGTGCAAGCTGTTTTGATGCACTGCTGATAGGTGTTTGGTGAGATTGTTTTTTCAGACACTGGGGAGATAGATCTGTAAGAGGGGTTGCTAGTTATTGGAGCCAGGTACCCCACTTGCTGGCAGGTTCCCAATCTAATGCCAGGTTTTCTTTTCCTAGCAGTGACATTATCCCCTGTCTTGCCTGTATTTGGGAGTGGTCCCTCTTACTGAGGCTGAGCAACTTCTTCACATGTACTCTGCTTGTCTCAGCACTTTCTCGTGAATTTATACATAGAAATTCAGGTACCACCTATGCTGCATCAGGCATGGGGGGGTGATAGTGCAGTAATGAGGACATGCAAGCAAGGCTGTTTTTTGAAATCTAAGTGGGATGAAATGATCTGCTCCACGGGTGGCCTTGCCAGGCAGGGGTTGAGCTCAACCGAGTATAGGTCATCACCTCTGTCCCAGCTGCTTTGCCATAAGGTAGGAGAAAGAAGAGCTTTAACAGGAGTGCAAGGTATTAAAATTAAATTGCACACATTCACATTGTTTGGTCAGCATGACACAGTCCAAGGTATGAAATGAATGTGATGGGACCTGGGCTCCTGCTGCGCCAGTAAGAGAAGTGGTGCAAGCCTGTTGTCCTGTGTCCTAAAGGGGATTGTGTTCCCCTTTAGGGCACCTGTGACTGCCCCAGTGTTGGCTACTATGGCAGAAGTCAAGCATGTTTGGAAACTCCTGTGCTGCAGACTGTCATTTCTTCTATGTCCAATTCAAAGAGCTCTGAGAGCTTGCTGGAGTGACTTCCCCTCTCTAATGTCCAGGATTGCCACTGTACATCTTTATTAGAGGCTTCCAGGAAAGACCTGACTATTGATTTTGCAGAATGTGCTGTGTTTGCTGTCAAAAGCGATGCTGTGGTTGCAACGATCCAGCCACATGGAGGCACTCGTGAAATCTGCACATGCCATACCTCAGTACAAAACATCCTGACTGTCTGATGAACACTTTCTGTATGTGTGGTGGTTTAACCTTGACTAAATGCCAGGTACCCACCAAGTCACTCTATCACTTCCCTCTCCTTCCCCCTTTTTTCCTCAACAGGGCAAAGATGGGAAAGAAAATAAGATATGAAAAAACAACCCTTGTGAGTAAAACAAAAGCAGTTTTAATATAAGCAAAGCGAAGCAAAGGTCTTTGCGTGGAAGCAAAAAGAAAACAGATTTATTCTCTACTTCCCATTAACAGGCAATGTCAGGCCTTCTCAGGGAGCAGGGCTCCGATATGTGTAGTGGTTGCCTTGGAGGACCCAGAGTGACCCCGTCCCCTTCTTCCTTTCTCCCAGCTTTATACTTGAGCAGACGTCACATAGTATGATGTCATATAATATCCCTTTGGTCAGTTGGGGTCAGCTGTCCTGGCTGTGTCCCCTCCCAAGATCTTGCCCACCCCATCCCACTGAGGGGGGAAATGTCAGAAAGAGCCTTGGTGCTGTGTAAGCACCGCTCAGCAGTAGCCACGACACCATGTGCTATCAACACCCTGCCAGCTCCCAACATAAAAGTCTACCACGAGGGCTGCTACAGGGGAAAAGTAATTCTGGCTCAGCCAGACCCAGTACAGTATGTCAGACTTCTGGTCCCTCTGAGAAAAGCTCATACTGAGAGCATCTGTGCTGGGAGCAGGCAGGGTGCTTTAGTGGCTGGGCCAGGGCTTTGCTCTTGCTGATCACATGAAGGATCACATTAGCCAGAGATGCTTTCAGCCCTCTAAAGGCTTTCTCTGTAGCCCACACCAGATGCTGACTTTTCTCCTCTGTGATGAGTGGCCACCTTCCTAAATCCTCAGCAAGTTGCTCCTGGAGCTGTGTTATGAAGTCTTGTGCTCATCTCCTGCCTCCCAAGCTCTCTTTCCGATGGGCAGGTCTGTCAAGGAAGGCTGTACATCCTGTCCCACAGAGGTAGTGATATTCCAGATCAAAAGGACATGTATTTAATTTTGCTTTTCCTTCCCCTGTCTGGCAGCTCCTAGTATTGCTCACTGTATCTCAGGCATTTTGCGGTGTCTGTGAAGCATTGTTGCTCTTTCCCATATGATACAGATATTTTTGCAGGAGTATAAATTATACTCCCATCCAGTAACTCTTTTATGAAACGCTTTTCTTCTACACAGTGAAGAAAAATGCAACTGAAGTTGGTAATTAAATGTTTACTGTTAAGTACTTTATATATTATATACTATAGATCATTTCATCCATTAAACAAACCATTTAACTCCCCTTAACAGCATTATTGTCTATTATTAGGTTAATCAGCATTCACATCCTGTAACTCTGCATTTCTATCTAATTAGACTTTCCTTTTTACTTCATATTTCTATTTAATTAAGCTCAGCGTCAGAGCTGAATTTCCCTGTGCTCAGCACTAGGAGAGGACTTGATCCATTCAGTGCCCAAGGGGAGCTGAGGGGCCCAAGTTTTAAGCAGTCTCCTTGGATATCTGCTAAGGTTTTCTTCCCTGAGTCAGTCCCTGCTTACTCTAGAGAAATTCGTGTCCATGTAAGAAGCTGTAGAACTGACACCTCCCTGATTATCTCAGATTATCAAAGAGCTTCCCTATGTGTGGTGGCTGCAGCTGGTGTAAGTGTACTGCAATGATTGTGTGGAGCATCCAGCCACCAATCCAGCAAGAGGATGGGGTGAGTTTGGTGCACTTGCCTTTCCCTTCAAGTCTTTCTGGCTCCATGGATATTCTGCTAAGAGGTCACTGGCAAATTTAGTGTCATACCAATGACTCTGTCTGTAGCACCCCTAGGTAAAGGCACTGAGAATTTGCAGTGCTGGGAGTCTGACAAGGTATCTGTTGAAAGCTTTCCTGTCCCATCACTGAACCAATCTAACCTGCTGTTAATGTATTATCTTAACTGTTTAAGATTAATTTAAGGTTAAATTAACAGTTAACCACTGTTTCTTACTATCCACACTGGCATTTGGGTGAAATCTTTGTGAATCCAAGGTAGTGCTGGTGATTGACCTGATGTCCCCTCAGAAGAAAATCTCACCCTGAGCCTCATGCTATTGCTTAGAGCATCAATGTGACAGGTTTTAGTATTCTTTTTCTCCCCAGTGAAGAAAAGTTTGTTCAGCAGAAAAGAAGAAATGTTGAAAACAAATAAAAATGAGGATCACAGATTTTTAAATCTGGGTCATGTCATCTCACTGGGAGTTTCATTCAGGTGTGTGTTGGGTAGGAAGTTAACTTTCTTCCTGGCTAGAAAATCAGGGAGTTTGTGTTGTGAGGAACTCACACTTTGCTCTGGGTGTCACAGTAATGATCAGCAGATGGTAATAAGTTGTATTTTACCTATCCAGGGCAAAAAAGTGCATGCTGGTGCTCTTCCACTTGCTTCCAGGCTCTGGCCATGGTTGGGAGCTGGGGCTGGTGAGGCAGGATATGATACCTGCCTGCCCATAGGGTTTTATCAATGCGCATCAGTTTTATATAAAACTGTATGGGCCCCATTTGAGAAACCTTTGTAGAGTTGCCCAGACTTTGATCTCTGGAGGGATGCACTTTTAACTGGTATGCTAGTTAGCTGATGGCACGGACCCATGAAATGGGTGGGCACGAGGAGGCCATGATACTACGCACCAAGCTGTGTGAGGCTAGGCTGGGTTTTGAGTGCTGCTGTGATGCTGTAGCTCATATCATGCCAGCTGATAACATGCTCTTGGCATAAACGTGTGCTCTGTTCTCTCAATCCCCAAGCCCTGGGGTCTGCTACAGGAGGCTGTCAATTGTAATCTCTCCCCCTCAGACATTTATGGGGATACCCAAGGCACCCAATGTGACAGCATTGCTGGAAAGCAGATTAAATAGCAGGCAGGGAACACCTTGCTTGTCACCACTTAGCATCCAAGCTGCAATGGCTTTGAGGAATTGTCTGGGCCCCTCCAGAGTCCCTGAGCAGCTCTTTTTGCTAGTACCAGTCCAGAACAATCAGCAAATTGAGTTCTTTTTATTAACTTTAAAAGAAGACATTAGCCTCAGCCAGGAGAATAAAACCAATTTATGAGGCAATTAGCTCTGCAAAAACATTTCAGTCTCCCCCGAGCAGCCATCTGAGGAGCATCTTATTCCAGCTGCACAGCTTCTTCCGGCCTTGGGTTTACAGCACACTCCATTTATCATAAATAATAATAATGTATAAACAAATGGTTTCCTGATGTGTGTGTGAGACAGCCAGAAAGGTCTTCTCTGCCTGAAACTAGACCGTGCTGTTGGCTTCCTCCCTTCAAGTGCCATTCCTGTGGCTTGTTACTTGATTGTGATTCATTTTGATGCTCTTTATAAGCAGTATTATCTTACGCTGGCTTTTCATGGGATCTACTACAGGGTTAGCTGCAATCCAGAGAACGTGAACTACATGAAGAGGCCATAGCAACGGACTTGGAGAGCTCTGTGTGTATTTTCCAGGTCCCTTTGCAGGAATTGCAGCTTTCTCAATCCGTAGGAATTGCCTTTTAATGCTGGAAGTTCGGGCAAAAGCCAAAAATGGGGTCTTCCTCTGCCGTTATTGTCCTGATCAAATAAATTCTGGATCGTGAAGGTGGTGCAGGGATGAATGTGGATTGGATGGCACAAACTTTGATTTGCTACTTGTGGGCTAGCCTGAGACTTCCAAGTTTGCCTTAAAAGCAAACTGAGATGAAAATTTAAAATTCAGTTTCAATGAGCTGATGCAAAATATAATTCTGCCAAATACAGAACTCCTATTTTCTGTATTTTTCTGTTTCAACTTTTCAATTTTATTATAAACATCTGTTTCCTGATTTTAATTACATGATGCTATTGTGGAAGTGAAAACTGCTATTAAACCCAATACACTAGACCATAACATTTTTACTACAGATATTCTCAGGAAAGTTAGTGAAGTTCTACAAAACTTTATGATTCTGTTAAATCAACATTTTTTGACATAAGGTGGTGCAGCTGAAGGGAGTGCTGACCAGCTTTGTTTGACTTATAAAAGGAGTACTCCTCAGGAGAAGAGCCCCAGGCTTGCACCATTTTCACCTCCATCAGCAGGAGGGAATCCTGTAGGGCTTAGTGTGCATTAAGAAACCCAAGGGGAAAGAAAGTGCAATTGCCTGCTCAATTATATGTGATCATATTAAAATAGCCAGAAAAAGGAAGGGCTAAACCCTAAGCTTTCCAGTATGAATCAGGATGCCCAAAAGATATTTTCCTGTGGAGACTTTTTAGGTGTTAAAATTGGGGCTGCCTGTACATCTATTTCTCTCTGAGCCTTGTTTCCGAATCTCAAGAAGGATGTACCCAACCCTGAAATGCAATAGTCCTTATATTTATTAGGCTAATGAGCACGAAAGGGCAGGCAAAAATTGCTGAAAGCCAATGTTCAGAGTCACAACCAGCACCAGTCCTCTTGGTTGCTGTGACTCCTGGATACAGTGATGGATATGCCATAGGAAGCATGAACCCCAGCGAGACCTTCCCAGCCTTGAGGGTGTGGTGGCTGCGAGCCCTTGAGAGGTGACCTGCTTGGACAGGTACTGTGTGAGTGACCCAGCACACTCAAGCCTTTTCTGTACAGTTTCCAGTTGCACGTTTTTCTCCTACAGATTAAGTGTGGGATTTACAGCCACTCAGAAGTACTGCTATCAGTAGCTTGACCAGCCCAAGTCTAGCAGTGGCTTTGAAGGGATTTTCCTCTTCTTTATTTTTTAAAATCCTTTCCTGCCCCACTTCTTTTTCCATCATTGAGTTAAAGGGATGGTTAACATCTCCTTTGGAATAATTCTGCCTTTAAATTTTGATGACTCAGTGAGTCCAGCCAAGGCTTTTTAAAAGCTTTTAATTCTAAGCTTTGGGGGTTTTACACAGCTGGTTAAATCTGTAATGACTTTTCTTCATTCCCACTTGAACTTTTTACTGTTCTGGTGTTCTTTAACTCCTGAAAGGCCTCATTTAGGTTCCATCAAAGCACTTGCACAAGGAGAGGCATGGTCATTCCAATACCCCCTTTTTATTAATGCACAGGTGTATAAATCATGCTGCCACTGAAAGAATTCAGTGTAGTCTGGAGAAGACACAATCTCCTAAAGTATTAGCTGGTGTGTGTGTGTGTGTGTGTAATACACCATGCACATATAGCACTAAATCATTCCTGCCTCTGCCCTCCTATGTATAGTACTGTTAATTTTACATCCAAGCAGTTTTCACATCTTAGTCTGTATGACCAGGGACATGGATACTTCAACAAGCCATTGCTGGCTTCAGAGGAAGGACTGAACTCAGCCTGTTTTTTAAAACTGAGGGGTTGGTTTTATGGTCAGTGCTGCTGTCAACTGGGATAGTTGCTGAGCGGAAAGATCTTGAGAAAAAAATTATGTTCTCCATGGCTAAAGGTGAAGGGACACATTGTCACAACAGTAGCAAAGACAGCAATTTCTCAGCAGCCCTTCTCTGCAGGACAGATAGCCAGGGCAAGCCTTTGCGACGCAGCACTGCTGCTGACAGACGTGGGGTGCCTCACAGCAATGGCAGTCCTAAAGCACCTGGGTTTGCCTGCCTTCAGGTGTGACAGAGTCGCTAGGCAGTTACTTGAGTGGAAAACAAGAAGAAGAAAAAAAAAAGGCAATGAGAATGGGGGAAAAAAGGGTGAATGAATACATTGTGTTGTACTTGGAAACCATCTTCTGTTATCTGTGTTGTTACATGCATCAGCTTTGATAGGCTGCTTAGTAGTCTTCTGGCCAAATATTCTTGTGCTGATGTACAAAAGCTGTCCCACTTTGATACTCACTCATACAAATGTTAGCACTGCTGTAGTGGAAGCAGCTGTCAGCTGGATAATTGCATGGAGGCTGCTGGGTTTTCGTGCTGATTATGAAACGATCCAGACATCCTAGTGGGAGGCTACAGTGTGATGTTTGGGCTGGATTTTCGAAGGTGTTTAGGTGATGGAAGATTCAGATAAGGCATGTGGGGATTGACAATGCCTGAGAAGCCTCTGTGCCTAAATCTTGCTGAAATCATGGGTGCTTTGGAGTCGGAGCTGCTGAGATGGTTCTGGAAAGTCCTATTTTGTAAGAAGAAATGTTGGTAATACAGTTTGTGTCATAGAGAGGTGGCAGCTACAAGAATACCTAATGCCAAGGTAGAATAAAAAAGATAAATATATAAATTGGTGCCCTTGTCATTGTAAAGGGATTTGGATCAGGGATTTGAAATATTAGTGATCATCTACAAGGAAGGGTAGATGTGTCAGGAAAGAGAGTTCAGATGGAGCATGCTTCAGGAAACTAGCTTCATTCTTTACCCTGTCCGAGACTTGCTGTGTGATGACAGAAGGTTGTGGAGGCCCAGCCTGTTGAAAACATAGCAGTTGAGGCTGCTTTAGAGGTCTCCTACCCCAAGTCCCGTTTAGTCATTGAACAGGTTTTGATGGCCACTGTATCCAGTTTCCATCAAGAGTTACTAAGACATTGGTCTCCTTTAAACGTTTGGGTAAAATGTGGTTTTCTGTTACAGAAGATTTTATCTGTCCTGTTCCCCTGGTCTGCAGCAGGAAGCCTGGCCCTGTGCCTGGGCTCAGCCCAACTGGGCAGGCAGGGGCCTGAGGAGCCATTTTCCATGTGCAAAACCTGCCCTTGATGGCCATCTATGTGCCCAACAGCCTTGTGTAGGAAGTATCTGTATGTAGCATCTCTCACCAGTGTATTCAAGGGGTTTGCATCGAAGTGGACTAGGTGTTCCCTATGCTGCTGGTACCTTCTGCTGCAGGTTGTGGGCTGAGGGTGATGGTTACTCGGTGCTGGCTGGCACTGGGGAGCAGCCAGGGGCTTCCTGTGGCATGAGATGGGCTTCTTCTCATCTCCAGAAGTGATACTATTCATGTTTTTTTCAGCAGAAAACCTGTCACAAAAAGCCCAGTATCATGCTACGTTGATGTCTGTCTACTAGGGGTTGATCTTCCTTTTGGGACAGGCTGGAAGAAACATGTCTCGTGTAAATGCCATTGAAGAAAGGATGAATTGTCTTTCTTCATTACCGGAGACAGTACTGTATGACAACTTCTTCGAATATAAGGTTACAGGGCAGCAGGCCATCTTCAGCTGTCAGACATGGAGAACAAGCATCACCCTCCTCTTCTGGCTTCTTTCAGGCTTGGTTCTTCCTTATCACAGTCAGATCTTGCTCTTCTTTTGCTACGACCAGGGTCATGGCTGTCTCAGGAGCTGGGTTTTGACAGGGGTAAGTACTTGCTTGCAAACAGTTCCTTTACAGTTCTTGTAGGACTTGCCACTATGGCCTTTGGGGCTTTTGCTATGATCCTGCTGCTGCCACCATGTTGCAGTTGCCTTCCTTCAGCAGAAACATCTCACGCAGATGTCAGCTCTGTAGTGTCTCAGCCCAGCTCTGCATTTGGGAGGAAAAAATCAGAATGGGAGGGAGGCTGTGGAGCCTCAGCAAGAGGCATGCTCCCCATGTCCAGCCTCATGCTGTGGCTGGAAATTGTCTTGCAGGTGTCACTGGTCCATGGGATGGGATGGAGGAAAGCTAACAGGCCTTATCTCAGCTGGGGAAAAGATCTTTCTAATTAGGATAAAGCCCTACAGTTGCCAGCTTAGTAATTTCTTTTCTGATTTCTTACTACGAGGAAGTGAGTTGTGTTGTCTGCTCCCCAGAGGATAAAGGTTTTGTTGTTTGAGGTTGGATTGCACCCAGGAGTGTGATCCGGTCATCAGATGGAGAAGGGCAGAAGATAATGACAGCTGGGCAGGTTTTTCAGCAAAAAATAGAAGATGAGGCCACCTTTGGGGAGTGTGTGTTACAGTCATTAAAAGAGCTGGCAGTGCCCTGTGTTTTAAAGTCCAGTTAGTAACGCTTAATAGCCCTTGCTTCCTGCAGAACTCCCTCAGCCTGTTTGCAGTCTCTCCCGGCAGTGAGACTGGTAGTTTCATATGATTTTACAGGAGTACAAAAGAGTTGCTTTGCAGCACGGCACCATTTCCCCTGAGTGGACTCTGTGACAAAACAAATTTTGGTGGTGTAAAAGTGCCTGGGCTGCTGGACCAGAGAAGTCCATTTGCAGCACCCTGCAGTGAGTGAAAGCCACAGGACTGGTTATGGCCATGCTGAAAGGTAACGACAGAGCTGATCACATCAGGCACTTATAAAGGGACAGATTTATTGCAGTGAGCTGTGCATTATAAAGAATATAATTATTTTTGCTCCTGAATTCAGTCTAATGTTAAAGAGTCAGTGTACTGAGTGTTGTACGGGACATTGCAGACAGGATATCTCAAGAAACCACCCTTCGGGGTACCTCTGTGTGTTACTGACGTGCTTGGGCAAGGGCATGTTTCTTCCTTCGAAATGGCTCAGCCCCTGTGAAGAAGCAAAATAGTCCCTGTGAGGTCACCAGGTCCTCTGGGAGCAGCGTGGCCTCTCAGCCATGGGGAAGTTGCAGGAGGCAGGTTGTGAGCAGGGGAGGATGCATGAAGGGTGGCCCTGTCAGAAGAGGAATAGCACTCTGTGGGAGGGACAGAAGGCCTTACAGTCAAGGCTGAGACATAGCCACAGCTTGTAGTTAAATGCCCAGGTATGGATAAGGACCTCTGTGTCGTGGTGTCAAGAAAAGTCTCCCTTATTTTGGAACTACAGAATTTCTCACTTTGAGGAAGGTTGGGAGGTTCAGTGATAGCTCTGTCAAATTTCCTCTTCACTTTCTGACTATGCAGAACAACCAGGAAATCTGGATCAATGGACTGATGTTACAGCTGACACCTGACAGGCTTTTATCTTGACAGTGCAGATATGGGTGCAATGTCTTGTTGACATATTACTTAGGCTTTAGGAATGAGATACATATAATCCACCTTGGAAACTCATAGAAGGTGCCTACAGCTAAGCTAGCAGTCTAGTGCCCAGGAAGGGAGAGGAAAAGCACCTGTATGTTACGATGCCTGGTGCAGACCAGACAAAGTTGTCCCCATTGGCTGGAGAGGAATTGAGCCAACTAGCTCAGATATAGATAGCAGCAACAAGGTGGCCTGGGTTAGGTATGGGGAGCTGAATTGCATCATGTGTGGACAGAAACGGTTTTGAGTTTTTCCAAGAGCATAAAGGAGGATTGAAGCTTCCCATGTTCAGCCAACACCTCCACACCTTTTTAAGTACATGCACTCACACAGAGCAGGAGAGCAGTCGTACTATCTTTGTGGACACGTGACCAAAACAGAAGTTAGGCATGTCAGATCTGTTCAGCTCTAAAACAATTTAGACCTGTTCTCCCTTCAGCCCTGTGGATATCATTGGAGAAAGAGGACTTCTAATAGTCCTGTTTACACTCCACTTCAGCCACTTGATGTAAGACTGACACTTGTCGATATTGAGATGAAATCTTGTGTAAGTCCCCACATGCGAGAGATCAGTCATACCCTCGAGTGCCCTCCTCAGAGGACAGATCATCAGCCACATGGATGCTGGATGGGTGGCATTGCGATGACTTTGAAGCAGTGGGGTGTATGTAGAGGATCATGATCCCTGCTCAGGTCTCCAAAACAACTCAGTCCACAGATGCAGATGTCTGAGAGTTTGCAAACTGAGCAGCCAGGCTGGGAGCGCTGAGTAAGTACATGGGGACTGGGGTGTCATTCCTGGGGTCCCGCACCATCTGTGGCTTCCGTGGTGTAACCCAAAGTTGATGCAGAGAGGAGAGGGAATTCTTGAAGCCAGACGTTTGAGACCTTTCTTCATGGCTATGGAAGTTGCTGCCTAAACTGGGAAACACAAAGATCCTGTTGCCTTACGCAGCTAAACTTGCTCTGCCTTGCTGGTCTGCATATCCACAGGAACAGCTCAGGGTGGCAGTGCTGCCTTGTGGTTTGAACCATTTCCTGGGTTGATTTCTTTTTCTTGCTGACACGCAGGGAGTTGTATCCCCAGAGTGAGTGTTAGGGGTTTCATATGAAAAAAACACAGATGCAAACTGCAAAAATCTGTGTCCCACCATGCTGGGTTTAATTAAGGGCATGCTGAAAAAGTCCCTGCTCAGTAACACCTCTCTGCAGTCACAATGTGTTTGAATTGAAGTGACTTTATGGCAAGGCTGAGTTTGGGCTCACATCTGGCAGTATTAAATCACTGCCCTGTAGGAAGACAATGTTATTTTTATTTTCTGCATTTGGAGTGACTACATGTGCCAAACACACATTTCTGCTACAACTGATAGAAAGAAAAAAAATGTATAACCACTATAGGAAGCATTGGAAAAGAGCAATGTAAAATGCCACACCATTGATCATTAGCACTGCCTAGTCCCAAAGGAAGGTGTAGCCTTTGAAGGACAGCACTTCATCTCCACATCATCTGGCTGGGAGGCAGCAGTGGCACACGCATCTGTATGGACACAGCCTTGTGGTGCGCTGGTTGCTATTCTGCTTGTGCTCTCGGCACTGATCTGTCTCCTGGGAATGACTGACAGTGTTCTATGTGTTTGAAAAACTTCAGGCAGCTGATACATGGATGCAAAATCTGCCCACTACATATATTTCATGTGTTTGCCTGTGCAATTTGTTATCTATGATATCTATTTATCTACCTGCCTACCTAATTAAATACAGTTGCATACATAGAGAAGGCGGTGATTGGAAATCATGTTTTCTCCTAGACATGTCCACTTTAGCCACCCAAAAATCATTGTCTGGGCTGATTTTAAGAATTTCCATTATTTTTCCTGGATTTCCAGTGTAGTCTGACTTAAGGTACAGGTGCTGTGTAGTTACTTTTCCCCTGAACAGTAGATTTGCTGTGTGGATGCTCTGTGCAGTTTATGTGGAACCTGTGGCCCATGTGTTTAAAAGCACATATATTTGTCCAGGAGTACACAGACAGAAATAAGGGAGCCCTCAGGATCTGTAAAGAGATACAGAAATACATTTATGTGTCTGTATATGAATCATAAATCCAAACACACCCCCATTTACAGTGGCGCTCCGTTTTTTTCAGGAGCCCTTGTAGAAAGGTGTCCTACTGCAGGCATCCTGCTGTGGGGTATGGCATATAAGTGAGTACATATAGACAGCTGTGTGCTTCCTCCCTGTAATGTATCACTCAGGATTATTTCAACCTCAGAGGAAACATCCCATCCTGAAGCAGTGGCAGATTTAAGGCCTGAAATATCCTTGAAGCTTTGTTGATTTGGGCAGAAAAGCATCTCCGCTTGTTCTAGGCAGCATCAGGTCTTCCCTTGAGCTTTGACAATGCTCAGGGCAGTTAGTTGGCTTCTGAATCATGACTTCTGCTCCTCATCCAGCCAGAGGCTTCTCTTCCCAGCTCCTTTCCCATTCCTGTGCTTTGGATCTGCTCTTTGTGCAGTGAAGTAATAACCCTGAGCCATACGGGGGTTAATTATTGTGCTTATAAAGCAAGAATGTCAGCAGTGCTTAGGCAGAGCTGGTCATGGTGGTGGATGACCATCTCCACTTGTTTCCATATCTATTTTGTACAATCCTATGGCTATGTGGAGTCAAACATGGTGTTGGCCTAGGGGAAATGGTCCATCAGAGAGAAGATTTGCTGTCTGTTCCTGCGCACACTTCCCATAGGCGTGTAGCAGCAGTGATATTTTGCCAAGGCTTTGGAGACTCTTTGGCTTGAAATAAAAAAAAAAAAAAAAAAGGCAAAGCACAAAGAATAAGTAGCAATGTGTAAAATGAAGCCAAACACAGTTTTCTAGGATTTGCAAACCCGAAAAAATCCAGGCCAGGCATTTCATCCCTCAGAGCAGGGACAGCAGTTTGTTTTTTTGGAGGATGAGAGATTCTGCTGACTGTCTGCAGCACGAGTCTGCTGCTGCACTGCTTCTGCTGCTGCTAGAAAGGGAGCACAAAGGCTCCTGTTCAGTTGACATGGCCAAGAGTTTCTGCAAAGCATCAGATTTTAAATCAACATTTTCAATCTCTTCTCTCTGGCCAAGTTGCTTTTCCTTCATGTTTCTTTCACTGCTTTTCTCCTAAATTCTACCCCTCCTTCTCCCTGATCAAACCCTTTCTCTCATGGCAAACATCATTACTACAGCAAGCAAGATGAAATACGCCTCAGTCTACCTCAATCCCAGAGCAGACAGAAACCCAAGAGAGAAGGGCAAAGAACAGCAAATAATGAGGTTTGCAGAATGCCAACACAGCAATGGCAGTGAGAAATACAAGACAGAGCTGTTAACCACACAAGGAAATAAATGCTCCTGTGGGAAAAATCATACACTAATGCCTATTAGCTTAATAGCTCTGTGGTTTAGGCAGAAGGCTGAGAGACAGGGGGTCTGGGCTCTGCGCACTGCTGTGCCGCAGCCCGGCTGTCACTTGGGAGGCTGGATTCTCGCTCTGCCCTTGGTTGTCTTTGCTTTTAGCTTTGCCACTTCCCAGTGTAAAACAGGAACCAGTTTGTTCTGGGGTTGTCAGACACTGGCAGAAGCCAGCAACACCTGGAGGAGCGCACAGCCGCACTGAAGGAATTCCCCACGTGGGTGCACACACTTGTGCAAGGGCCAGATCTCTCCCTGTGTATGGTTTCTCCTCTCCCATCTCTCTGTCTGGAGGTTGGAGCTGAGTGGAGGTCTCCAGCACTTCAAAAGGAGATTGCACACAATGAGTCCAGTCCAAAACCTAAGTGCTCTGCAGGTGTTTTGATGGTTGTTGGGACTGAACCTCAGAGCAAAAAGGCTATGGCAAAAAAAAAGAATTAAATGGAAGCAAATGGCAAAGCCAGTCCAGTGGAGAGCAGACGATAATCAACAGTACTAGTTTACCAGGAAGGTTTATGAGAGAAGGAGAGAAAAGCTTCCCTTGGAGAAAAGATAAAGAGGCAGATAATGATATACTTTACTTCATAGCGCTTCCTGAAAAAGAGCCGGGGGCATTGTTTTCTGCTTTAATATTTTGTGTTAAACATTAAAGGGATGAAGGCAAGGAGCCTGAGTAACTATGCATTAATCCGAAAAGCAGAGATTTTTAGGCTGGTGAGTAAAGGGACTTTATTGGTTATTATTAGACTTTTCAGCTCACAATGGACAAGTCAATATTTTCTTCTTTTGACTGCTGCTGTTTCCTCTGTCGGTTGTTAAATCCCCTCTCTGCCTAGAAATGCCCTACTTTGAGTGGAGTCTGCCTGTACCTAGCAAATGGCCTAAGGATGATGAACGTTGAGTCACTGGGACCACAGCAGGCAAGTAACTCAGTCTGAGCACGGCAGAAGCTAGATTTGGGGAGGTACAGGGTTACTAAGAAAGAAACACCATGCTCTAGCTCTTAACACCAGGATTTGGGGCAAGAATGTATCAGCTCCCAGGATCCTTTTGCTGTGGGAAGGATGAAACCTTAGGGAAGAGAAATAATGGGATGAAATTCTATGTTACAGGTTATGAATATTCTGGGCAAAAAATGTTAGAGTAGTGGTTGAATGGAGATCCTACTAGTAACTCAAGGTGTGAGACCTTTCTCACTTCAGGTTTAGCCTTCTGAGGCTGCCAGGAGTTAACACAAAAGTAATTGTCAGATAGTGTGTAGATGGTAATGTGATGAAGATGCTTAGGCACCCTAGGGGAGGGAATCTCTAATGATAAGGGTGTGGTCAAACACTACAAAAAGCTTTATCAAGCCAAATAATACAATTAGTTGTTGTTTGCTACTGCTTCTTACACTGCTTTAAAAGAAAGGGCAAGGTTTCTTACACATGGAAACTTCTGCAAGCATGGGGGTGAATTTTGAACAGACATTTAAAAAAAAAACCCGGTGAAATTTAATATTTTCCTCTTATGACCACGTCATGTCAGATTTACTGCCTTGCAGTGGCTGGCAAGAAACTTATTAGGAAATAATACTGCTATCTCAGAGCTGGTGTATTAATTTTTAATCGATTACTTCTTTGTGATGATGATGGAAGTGGAATATCAAAGATGGGCGAATAGCACTGTAGCACATGCCCTTGCTGTTCTGGAAGCACACACTGAGCCCCGAGCTGTTCTCAAGGCTTTTCTTTCCCAGCTGGCTGAAATAAGCCTGCGCCAGCCTTCTCCTGCATCCTGCTAGTGTGTGAACATCTCCCAGCCTCTAATGCCTTCATTATCACTGTGCCACTGCAGGGTGATGGATGGGGAAGCAAAGGCAGGAGAGAGGCTTAAACCCTTTGGTTCCAGTGGGAATGAATCACCGAAAGATGGTTTATGGAGCTGATGAAAATGAATAGAAATCCCCTAGCAGAGGAAGGGAGCTGAATCTGCATCACTCCCTGATCTGAAAGGGACAACCAAGGCATGGAACTGAACACCCAGGGTATATAGGGATGTGCTGGGAGAGGATGGCAGTGTGCAACTCCTACCAGAGAGGCATGAGCTCACGTCCCTGGCTCCTGCAAATCTCTTGCCATGACTGCTATGCTGACAGCCCAAAGCTGTTACCTTGTGTGTATCACCAAGATCCATCTCTGCTGTTTGAGTCTCTCCGGGCTTTCCTGTAAAGTGGGTACCCAAGGCTCTAGCTTGCCCTAAATGCTTCCCAAGAGCTCTGGTTGGTAAAGGTGCTGCTTTTTTCCCCAGGCTGCCCTCTCTACCTGCCAAACATGTTCTTCACTACAAAGTGAAGCATCTGTTGCCTACACATGGTAAGACTGAAAAGCCGGTGTCTGAGGATAAAATATAAAGGGAAAAAAATTGCTTCAGTTGAGGCTGCCAGTGGGGAGCAGCATGTAATCAGGGAGGCTGAGAGCCAGTCAGAGGAGTATCATCCCTCAGGCCCTCACTGGGTAGTGTCTCTGACAAACCATGCTTGCCACAAATGGTCCAGTATCTTGTGTTTTAATATCCCACTGGAGGAAATGGCCCCTCCATGCCCCCACCCCCTCAAGCTGAAACAATTTTGACACTAGTGTGGATCACGAATGCCATTTTCCTGCAGAGAGCTGTGTTTCTCCTTAGAAACTTCTCTTGCAGTCATGAAGCAACAAACTTTGGCTTTTAAAGAGCAGGTATGATCAAAGCTTCTGGTGGTGGGAGGATATTCATGTGCATATATATATATATATATATATATATATATATATATGCACAGATGTTACTTACAAACAAATTAGGGTTTGTTTTCCAAAAGGACTTAATGCCTGATTTTGGTGTGTGGCTTTGTAAACTTAATAAATCTTTCTAATGTAGTAAATTAACAAAAAAAAGTTTTCAATCCCCCTTAATTTGAACCTGTTTTCTTATACATTGCTTTTTACTTCAATGTGGGAACATGGTCCCCAGACTTCTCCAAAAAAAGGCAGGAGGAAAGAACCTGCTGCAGTTGACAGGTGCAATGGACTGATACTTTGTGAATGTGTGTGTGCACACCTATGTGTGGTTCACCCTCAGAAAACACAGATCTGCAGCGTGTTCGATGAAAGAACTTTGGAGCTCAAATAGCAAAGTAAGCAAGCAAGCAACGATGGGAAGTGTAAAACAATTTTTCGCCTTCTTTTTCCTTTGGCCTATCTGATTCATAAAGAAATTCTTCAGTGCATTTGTAGAAGCTTAGTTGGCAAGGAAAGCGCAAGCTAAAAGTAATGCAGTGAGTTGCTGTCTGAAGCGTGTTTCATTCATAATGATTATTTGCAATATACTGGATTGTACGAATACAGTGTGTTTCACACAGGCTCACACTGCAGTTTCTCTTTCTTGAAGGCTAGTCTTGGAGCTCAAAGAAAGCACAAAGCTAACTTTGCTCCCTTCTTGCAGATGTGCTTTTAGGGGTCGCAGGTGGAGAGGAAAGTTAGAGGTAAGTGTGCTTTCAGTCTCTCCTTTTGCAGGACTCATAGCAAGCACTAACCAATGCTGTGGCTTCTTGCCTGTTACGCAAAGCAAGTACTAGTACCTCTTAAAACAAATTATATGCTGTCACAGACTTCAGCTTTATAAAGGTGCCAGTGGGGGTTGTGACTTAGCACAGGCAAAAAGCCAGAGCTGTGGAATGCTGGTTGACAGTCCTCCAGGAACGGTCACCAGATTTGGTTCCACGTGAAAAGAGACTCTGAGGAGAGGAGGCCACCTGTTGCTTTCTGTTTTCAAGAAATGGAGAGATAGAAAAAGTTTCCCAGTTATCACCAGTCTCACCTCCTCATCAGACTACTTGGTGCTTGTTGAGGGACTAAAACCAGTGCATGGAGCACCTGACCCCAGCAGGAGCTGGACTTGACTGCTCCGATTTACTCCAGTTAGAATTTTTCTCCTAGAAACTGTCCAAGGGCATTGTTCGTTACTGTCACATTTGAGTTTGGGTGGATGAGGGTCATCTCTGCCACGGGGACAAAGCTTTCACTGGCCAGTCTGACTGGGAAGAGAAGGAAAAAGTCCTCTGTGATTTCAGAGAAAGAAGTCTCTACTGGCTGACACTAAGTGCACTCAGCTCTTCAAAAAGTGGCCCCTTTTTACCAGTTCTCCTTTGTCTGAAGGATCAAAAGCAATTCAGGAACACAGAAAAGTTGGAAAATAGAACTGGGACTTACAGGCAAAAAGTCTCTATTGTGTATCAGGTCTAAACCCATTCCCTGGTTTACATTTCACTGCTCATCTTGGGGGAAAATTCAGTCCTGAGGTTTTCCTTCTCCTCTGCACTGAACACAGTGATTATGTTCATTCTATTCAGATTCCAGACTCAATTTTTCTTCCTTTTTCTAAGACCTGTGCTGTTATTTTCCATCCATCCACTCTTACAGTTAGAAAACGTACATTTGAGAGGCTGACTTGATTTGCTCTTCCCCTTGGGGAATAATAGATGTCATGGTGTTTAGAAAAATGAAAAGAAAAAAACCCTTTTTATGCACCAATGGGGGTGGGGAGAAAACCACATAAAAAATCCACATCCTAAATATTGTAATCTAGAGCTGACAAAGATGGTCACAGATGTATTTTCTTCTGGCTCAACCTTGCTTTAGCCAATATGAAAATTTCTTATGGCTCTTGTCTCTCCAGGAAGTTTGACCAGCATTATCTCAAGCTGTGTGCTTTCCCCACTATTAATATGGACCATCTGTGGAAGTTTTGACTTTTTAAAAAATATTCTAACAAAAAAATATTTTCCAAACAATCACAACTTCATTGTCTCTTGTCCTTGTCTGATACCTCATTGTAAGTGTCTGTGAAAGGCAAATAGACATATGTGGAGTCTAAAGAGGAGCTCTGACAATTTTATAGAGCTCTTTCCAACCCCCCACCACCTGCCTCCATAATCTGACAATAAAATTGGATTTTTGGTATCTCTTTAACACTCCAAAAAGTAAACCCCTTTCATAACATGTATCATTTTCCAAGGTAATTTGAAGATAATACCTTTCACTTTCAAATTGCCCTTTGGCAGATTTGAAATCGCTGTTGTTTTGTGAAAGCGCTTGGCATTTAAAACTTCTTTGTAAGAAAGAGTAGGAGGAGGGGGAAAAAAAAAAAAAAAAAGCTCCCAACGCTGGCTACTTCATGTTCATTCTGATCTGTCCAGTGCTTTTCAAGTGAGTGGGAACACGCCGACAAATGCATTCTGAAGAAAATCTCATTTCGACCCTAAATGGTGCTTCACAATTTCCAATTCACGCTGTTGCCATTTTTACAGGAATTGATGGCTGCCATTGTTATCAAAGCTGACAGGCCTCTGGTAGGTTGCACAATCAGCGCAACCTGCTCGAGCCTTTCATTATTCCCAAGTGCAAGATTCTCATGATATCTCTCTTTTATAGGCATTGCTCATTTTTATTTCACATTTGACATGGCTCTTCCACTTGCTTGCTTCTGGGGTGCGGAGATAAAATGGGTCCTCTGAAGTTAAAGGAACAACAGGTCCGGCACACACTGAAGGTGGTTGGCAGCTCTGTCCTTCCAGCACGTTTCAGATCAGACACTGCTCTGTTTATCAAAATTAGGAGTTGGATAATTGCCCAATATGCAGATCCATTCTTCTCAGCCCTGGCATTCAGGCAGGTTTTGCAGACATGCAAATGTCCTCTGAAGGCAAATCCAAATCAAAGGTTTTGAGGCTTTTGTGCTTGAAAAAATAAAGAGGACAGTGTTTCCATTGGGCTGGTTTTGTCTAAAAGCCTCTCTCTTATCTCAGCTGGAAGAACCTGGAAGAGTGCTGAAAAATCCCCAAATGACCAAGTTGGTCATCAGGCTGAGAAACAGGATGAGTGGAGGAAGGCTGACCAGCTCCTCAGGAATGTTAAAGGACCTGACTGGAGGATAAAATGCCCTGCAGCCAAGAGGTGTTTCCTTGCATTGTGTACAATTTTGGCAACCTGGAAGGATGATGTCCCCCTCCTTTCTACATTTTCTCATTGATATGACTCCAGCTAGAGGCTCTGCTCAAGCCTATATAGGGCCTATGAACGCCCTATGAGATCCTTGTATGAGACAGACAGCACAAAAGGTGAAAAAGAAGGAAGGCCTCTTGACTAAACCTTCATAAACCCATTTTTTTTTCAGGATTTTACTGTATAAGATTTGAATCTTAAATGGGAGATTCCTGGTAGATTTGGGAAGAGAGATCTGAGAGATCTACCAAATCCTCCAACATCATCCCAAAGGCTTTATGTTTGTCCTCACTGGATTCCCCTAGGATTCTCATCTTGCCATTGCCTTCGACCCCAGCTGTGCTTTCAGCATGATTTTTTCTATTATTTAGCCTGGAATTGCTTTGAAGTTGTTGTTTATGAAGATAACTTCTCTAGGATGAAACCGCTGTGGTTGCTGGCTGTGTCTGTCCTGCTCAGAAGGTGATCTGCAGTGGATTTCTTCCAGCTGCTGGACTTGGGGACAGCTTTCTGAAGGTATTTAGACACCTAAAGGCATCAACTGGGATATGAGACCTGTATAAATGTAGTTCTGTAGCTGCTATGTGTTTGTACTCACACAATTTAGAGGGAATGTGAAGGAGAAGGGAACTGAACTTCTGGACCAAACCTGGCTTCTCTAGATTTAGTTCAAGTTTAACCAGCTTGTGCTAAGTGTTGCGAGTTGAAATCCTGAGGAATTCAGATTTCCCTATAGGGGAGTGCCCAGTGAGAGATGTGTGTGAGTGCAGCAGTCAGCAAACACCATAGGCATAGGAATGCAAGGGAAAGCAGAGCACAAAACCACAAACCCAACCATACTAGAACAGGCCAAAGAAACATCTCCCCCATGATGAAGGCTTTGCATCACGAGGCAGCCAAAACCAGGGACTTTCATGGTGTGAGCCTTCTTTCCTGCTTCTGGTGCTTGGGATCATTGTCATAAGGGAAGATCTATTGCTTAATAGAAATAAAGAAGGAGGAAAAATTGGTCTTGCAGGTAAATTACAAAAAATATTATGAACAAATAAATTAGTGAGCAGATATTGACAAATAAGTAACTCTACAGCCCCTTGTAGCATAATCACCATAAATACTCAAGACAAGATTGACAGACAGGGATATTATCTTTTATTACTAGATCAAGAGCCATACCTAGAAAAAAAAAATAAAAAATTGAAGGAACTTGATGGCACAACAGCCTTTCTTTGTGTCTGAAACAGAAGCAGCAAACTTCCAGGTAAATAAACATTAGGGACAATTGTCCTACTTTGATTTAATTACATGAATCAGTTAAACAATTAGAGAGGAAAGGATTGCTAAAATCTCAGAAGCAGGTGGGAACATTCAGGTTTGATTTCCCAAGACAAACTCTCATGATGATACCGAGTCAGATGTTCAATTCCTTCCTTTCCCTTGCTCTTTGTTCCTGGTCTTATCTTTGCTGCACAGCCAATCACTGCTTGTGCAAAAGGTGCTGTGAACAGGGTCAGGGAACTGAGTGATTTAAAAAATAATTAATGAAAAAAATATCTTTTAAGTTTTTTCCTTTAGGTCAGAGGACATCTGTAGGGGTAGGAGAGGACCGTCACTACTAAAAAATTCAACTCATGGCATCACTGCTTCCAGAACTAATGCTGTGAATAGCGGATGTTCATTTGGCTCAGCTAGACTTGGCATCACTAGAAATTAGCAGAAAGTGGGAAAGGACTGGCTGGCCACTGTCATGCCATGTAGGACAAGCAGTGTTGTATCAAGGGCATGCTGTCCAAAGATTGTCATCTAAGCTGGAACCTAAGATGTGGCATAGAAAGAGCCTGAGGACAGGAGGAGAGAAAATAAATCTGTTTGGAATCTATGAGTAGTGTTTAGGATGGACTGTTACTATTTGCTTTGTTAGATTTGAGGGTTAGATTTGAAGAATAATAGCCCTCCATGTAATTGTGGGAGACTTGATTTCCATAAATGTCTTTGATGGCACTGGAGGCCAGATGCAGTATGAGGATAACGTGTTCTTACCACCATGGTGCCTAGCAGCAGCTTTGGTAACCAGATCTTGTTCTGATAAAACTCAGAAGAAAACACATTCCTGATCAAGCAAGACATTGAATATGTTCCCTTCTTAAGCATGGATGAAAGACCCAGCATGAGAGGTTCATGCTATTTCTCACCTGCCAGGAAGGTACCCGCAATAAACACAGACTAAGAGCCTACAAAGCAGGTGAGGAGACAACCCTCACTTGTATCTCATTCCTGTTTCTCATATATGGAAATTCTTGCTTGTAAATCTCCAAAGGACATGCTGGAGTCTCACAGTCTGGCAGAAAACTGGCAGAGGATGCTGGTTTGCAGACTCCTGCTACCCAGGGCACTCTGCTCACATCCATGTTCCCTGTAGTTCCTGCTGGGAGGTATCACAAGAGATTAATTTCACACCATCACAGAGAAAGTGGCAGCTTCTTATTTGATGTATAAATTATCCTCTTTCATTATGTTGGATGCTTAAACACACTATTTGAAGATGCATTCTTCTTTGCAATAAGATGTAAGAGATTTGACTATTTTTAATGTGACAGAGAAGCTTGTTTAGAGGATAAATCCCCTGCAGAGCACACTTGTCTGGAAACAAGACAGAAAATATTTTTTTATGTTAAATGATCCAAAAGCAAGCCCCCAAAGGCTATCGACACACATCCAATGTGTGGTTCCAGTCCATGCATCGTGAGCAAAACACAGTAGCCAGAAATCTGTTGCTTTCACAGACAACTCACAGCAGCTGCAGCAGTCACGTGGCTGTTGTTTACTCCATATGTTTTGAGTGAAGGACAACCTCTGTGCTTTGTTTTTTTTTTGTCCTGCCTCGAAGTAAAGCCCTGACCCAAGTTTTATCTTTAATTCATTTTATTGTGCTGCTGAGATGGAGATAAGCTTTAACATCAGAGTTTAGTTCTTCCTGTCTTGCTGAAGCTTTCTACTTTATGGGAAGCATTATTTAGAGGAGTGACCGAAAGCTGATTCAATGGTAGGAGTTTATCAGCTGTTAGAGGTAAGGACTCAAACAAGCTGGCACTGTGTATTCCTCCTCCTGTGCTGCTGGTTCTTGCCTCATTCTTGGGGATTTGCTGACATTACTCCTTGTCTTTTCCGCCTAATCTCTCTCTGTTACCGTGAATGATGGGCCATATATGGATCCCATTATCTCTTCCTGTGGTTTACGCAACATAATGTCTAGGTTGAAATCACCAGTAGGTGATTTTTTTGAAGGAGTAATTTATATTGGGCTAGAGGCAGAATGCACTGTGCCCTGCTGTCTGCCCTCTCTGTGCTCAGTAGAACAGCTCCTGTACGAAAATTATTCCTGATTTACCCTTAAATACCAGAGTTTTAATAGAACCTGTTGAAAAGAGACTTTTTATAGGATGAAGCAGGTAGTGCTGCAGGGTGTCATCACCAGCCTTCTCAGCACATGTTGTCCCCATCAGACTGATTTTTTTTTTTTCCAAACCAAACCATGATATATTTAGATCATTTCGTTGTGATTCTGTGATGTCCCTTATAGGTGTCTGGGATTTTATCTTTGCCATCTCCTAGTGTTGGAAAATCCTACTGCTGATTGTAGCTACACAACAAATCCTCCTTGTCACATGCAGGTCGAGAAGCACATCTTGCTGTGATGATACCAAATGTCTGTGATATCTTGTCTTTAAGATTAGAAAGTACTGGTTTTTTTTCTAAGTGTTTCTCATCATTAACATCCATCCATCCATCCATCCATCCATCCATCCATCCATCCATCCATCCATCACCTCAGCACTCTTTAACATCTAGCTGAGGCCTACCAGCCCATAAACTTCCCTGTTTGGAGAAGGTACATTTAAGATATTTTGACCTTGAACGCAGCCAGTCTCACGGACAAAGGGGCTGTACTTGACTTTTCATGAACTCCAAGATGGGGGGTGTTAACCCATATGAGTCTGTTCCATACCCTGCTTGGTTTGTTGCTTTGGGGGAAAGTCTGAATGGGAAGGAGTTTTTAAGCTTCCTTCAGATAGTTTTAGACAAACCCAGAAGATGTTTTTGGAAGATGGTAAATAACATACTTTAGCAGCACTACTGTTGACAGATTACAAATATTAGCCCTTTGTAGTTACTGCCTTCAAAGTGACAATAAAAGAGCCAGATTGGTGCATCTATGTCATTTGCATTTTGTGTTATTTTTCTACAATTATGTGTTTGAAGAGAGAATGCTTTTTTCTTCTTTTCTTTTTTTCCCCCTCCTTCCAAAGCTCCCTTAATTACTTTCAGTTCAGGTTGACTTACCATCTTATTCTAGGTAATGAAAGTCAGATGGGAAATAGTGAAACTTAGTCTAAAGTCAATCAGTCTGTTAAGCTGAATACAAAACGCACTTGTGGTTCATTCACTCCTGCTAGGGAAACAGAGATGCAGAAGATTCCCACTGAACACCCAGAGAAAAAAAAAATCATTAAAGCAAATACCAACACTGCAGATAGGAGAGAGAATGAACACAATGTGCACTCTGCCTCTGAAGTGCTGCTGTTTTACAAAAGCACAGGAAATAGTTCACATGAATTTCAGAATTTTTTATCTTTTCTAGTTCACATGAATTTCAGAATTTTTTATCTTTTCTTTTTTTCCTGCCTCCCTCTCTCAAAGCTCCATCAGTGATGGAGTGACACAAAGCAATGGTACTTTAATTGTAGTTTGCATATTCATGTGGGTGAGACTAAAGTGAAGTCCTCATGACTTAATGTCTCCAGAGCTGGGTAGCACCCTGGGAAGGGAAATGCTTGCGCAGAGGGGACTCGGCTCTATCCCCTCTAGTTCAGGTGCTGGTGCAGAGCTGGGAGAACCTGCAATGCTGCAGGCTTTTGCAAATAACTTGTGTGCTCTTGTGCTTTCAGGCTCTCTTTCCTACCCAGAGGGCTGTATATGGTTGATAGAGGTCTCAAGCAGAGGTTGGCAGCTGCAGCTGGAACTCAGCAGCTTGTCAGGCTGTTCTCAGCACCAGCACGTGCCTGCTTTTGGCAGCTAGGTTTCATGATTATTCCTGTCTCCCAACTCTCTGATGAAGCAGCATGGGCTAGTGAGCCTGCAGACTCAGCTTGCTTATCCAGCCCTGATCAGGTAAACAACTGTGTGCATGCCCTTCCTCGAGGTGCTACTCAGAAGAGACCACTTCGAGTGCCATTGTGTCTTTCCTTCTGTGCTTCACTTTCCATGGCTGTAAAATGAAAGAAAGGTTTCCAAACGATCCCAGGCAGGTGCTTCTGCACTAGCTCATGCCGTTTGCCACAGTGAAGTTAACTGGGCACTGGCTCCTCTAATTCCTTGACTTCTTAGCTAGGAAGATCTGTCTGAGCAGAGAAATCCTGATTTTTCAGTTCACATCCTGCATGTTAAAGCTCCAGCAAGATTTCCAAGGTGGGGTGGCATATGTAAAGTATTGTAACTGCTGATTTCTCTCTGGCTTGCAGGTGTTCAGTTTGTTTTCGGCTCATTGCCATTAATTGGAATGAATTTTAATGACTTCATGTGGCTTAGATTGGAGGCAGTTATAATTAATTCCATGTGTACATGCCTGATACAAGTGTATGAGAAATCTCTTGATCAAAGAATTGTTGTTTCCTTGAAGGAACAAAATCTGAGATTGCTAGCAGCTACCCACCGCCAGCCTGGACTATGCAGCCTGAATTACTCTGTGGCTGTAAAACCAGCTCCAGTTATTCCTAATCCCTTAGAACACAGAGAAGGTCCCTCAGCATGATATGCCTTAGTTCCCCATCTCTGGAAGGATGTCAGTGCTAGGAGTCACCTTTCAAAAATGTTTTTTGAGATCACTTCACAACGCATGCAGCAATATGACCAAAACCGGCTATGTAGGCAAAATAACTGGAAATCACTTCAGGAAAGGCATGGCAGTTTAGCTCTCCATTACTATAATTTAGTGGCATCTGTGAGAGACAGAGCATGGGGAAAAATTTCTCATCCTGACATCTCTCACCAAAGGGGGGGGGGTTCCCTTTACAGTCCTGATCAGAGTATCCTTTATTCATACAATAAGAAACAGGTGGGAAGGTGGCCCTTTGTTAATTTTTCAGGCTTCTCCTGTCCTTTCCTAGTGTTCGATTTTTCCCTTTCAGATGCAGGGCTCTGTGCTAATGAAGATTAAAACGTCTGTCTGTCCTTCCTTGGTGCAGGCACAGAACAAGTCAGTCAGTGTCAATTCATCTCTGGCTTTCCTCAGCCCCTTGTGCAGGCGGCCTGTGGTCTCACAGGGAAGAAGGTGGGTGGCTGGTGGAAATGACCTATTTGTCTCAGCAGGCAGAAGGTGTGTGAGAGGCTTCTGGATGGCTACAGTGCATGTGTATTCTTCTTTTAGGAGCTCAGAGTTAAACGTCCGTCCCTTTTAATCAGGATGAGACGCTTACATTTGCATAAGTGTCAGTCTTAATGGGTCTTTAAAATGGATAAACCAGCATAGGGATCACTCCTGTACAATTGGAGAGGCTGGCAAGATGGACTGAGAGGAGCGGTGCATGACTTGCTGGCATGGAGGGTAATGCCTGTGATCCTCCCCAGCACCTGCACAGGGTGCTCTCAAGAAACTGCGCTCCGTAACAGACCACAGAAGAGCCCTAAGATACACAGCCTAACATCAGAAACAGCCTCCAGCATGCATATTAAAAGAGATACTATGAAATGCGTGTCTTAGACAATTTTCCAAATAAAAGCAGCTCAGCGTGTTACTGGGAGGCAGTTGGGTGCTGGTGGCTGCCCCTCTGTTCACATGTTTTCACTCTGCAACCGGTGCAGCTTGATGTAACCTTTTTTTTTTTTTTTTTTTTTTTTTAAAGAGGAGGATAATTACTGTAGCCCAGCTGCTGTGTAATAATGTACTGATCAGCAACCTGATCTGGTTCTGCTCCAACCTGAATTTGAGCCTGAGCTTTGAGTCTGATTCAGTTTGAGTGTCCCTTGGGTGGGTTCACAGCTCGCTGTATTTTTGTTAAGCTTGTGGTGTACTTTCTGTGAAATATCTTTTTTCTTGTTGCCCTGAGTCTGTGCTGTCCTTTTTCAGATTGGAGGATGTGAGAGCCTGCAGTAGTGCCAGGGTGACTTGGACATAATAATGCACCAAGACAGGTCTCTGCAGGGAGGCTGTAGCTCTAGACAATGTCGGTCCTTTGGCAGTCCAGCATAGGAGTTTCTCTGAGAAGATGAGAAAGTGAGTATCCACTGCTGGCCAAGAGAAAAGGATCTTAATTCAGCTATGACTCTTCTCTGTAACTGTTTACATCCAATCGCATGTGACAGCATTCTTGGACAGCTGCTCAATCAGCCTTCGAGGCATGATATCTTTACCTAGCTTATTTTAGGAAAAGGTTCCCACAGAGCTGCCATAATCCCTCTAACTGGACACTGACAGAAACCTGCCATTTTCTCTTCATGGACACTGCTACCCTGACCTACTCCAACCCTTCTATGGGGATCTCAGCAGGGCTTGGTAATTCTGGCGCACCACTGGGCTAGAGCAGACATGCGGTTGCTAAAAGGCTCCGGTAAATCAGAGGGTGGCCGGGGGGCTTGGATCCAATCCAGCTGTCAGTGTAGACACAGCAAATAATATATTGACTGAACTTGTCTATGTCCCCTTGCAGAGATCAGATCTTGGTTCCTGCTTCACAACAACTAAAGCTGCTCTGACAGGAGTGACTGATGCCTTTAGATCCAAGAGTCAGAGTTCAGTTCATGTGCATGACCCAGCCAATGGACTGTGGCATGGTTTTTCAGAAAACTATTTCTTTGCAGTCTAGATTTGGTTTCAGGCTCTTACATGGGAATGCTAGTGTCTCAGAAAGGTTATTCTGTAGCTGTCTTTATTTCTGTCAAAGAAGTTCTATTTTTTTTTTTTTTAATTTGAGCTGCTCTGTAATAGCTACAATTATAAATCATATTTGATATAAATTTCCAATGCCTTAAAATTCCACTCATCTGGCCTCATCTGGGGACATCCCATGGCAGTGATGAGAAGTGAGTCCTCATAAAAGAAAGCTGGATAGCAGCAAGACAGATTGCTTATCAGCTAGTAGCCCTATGTAAGTTGATAGATTCCTGGTTCTGTATGTTTTTGGGTTCTGTGGACTGATCAGGTGCCACAGTCAAATCCAGTCCTGCCCAAGATCCAGCACATGACTCGGTCTTGCAAACAACCTAATTTCTTCTGCAAACCTGTGAGGAACTTCATGCTGCTACTTATGTGGTCCCTCAGGCAGGACCTGGTAGGACTGTCCATCCTAGGAGTGTAGTCACTGCACTCACTTAACCCTGGGTGTTTCTCTGGAGCATTTTTGCAAGAGCACATGCAGTCATGGTATGGCTTAGGATGTACAGATTAGGAGTCCAACCACCATGATTTTTCAAGTAGGTTTCCAAAAAGTCAACAGCAGCTGGTCCTGATGCATAGTATGTGTGACTGTGTGACCTTGAAATAGAAATGCCCTCATAGCCTCTCTCCAGTGACAAGGAGTATCATGATGTGGTGTTACGTGGGGAATTGCCCCCAGCTGAGAGAAACAAAGGCAATGTCTTAAGCTCTGGAGCCTTTCCCTGTGGAACAGTGAGGCTTGGAGGCTGCTGGCGGTGTGGGAGATGCAAACTTTCAGCCATGAAACTTTGGCCAGAAGTGGAAACACGTGGCTTTTTAAAGGAGAGTGTGTAGGGCAGAAAAAAAAAAAAAAAAAAAAGA